>NC_034183.2:64953058-65100558 GCF_002021735.2 Oncorhynchus kisutch
CTGTTATAGCCCTGTCATCAGTACCTCAACCCTTCAGTTCTAGCCCTGTCTTCCGTACCTCAACCCTTCAGTTCTAGCTCTGTCTTCCGTACCTCAACCCTTCAGTTCTAACTCTGTCATCAGTACCTCACCCCTTCAGTTCTAACTCTGTCATCAGTACCTCAGCCCTTCTGTTATAGCCCTGTCATCAGTACCTCAACCCTTCAGTTCTAGCCCTGTCTTCCGTACCTCAACCCTTCAGTTCTAGCTCTGTCTTCCGTACCTCAACCCTTCAGTTCTAACTCTGTCATCAGTACCTCACCCCTTCAGTTCTAACTCTGTCATCAGTACCTCAACCCTTCAGTTCTAACTCTGTCATCAGTACCTCAACCCTTCAGTTCTAGCCCTGTCTTCCGTACCTCAACCCTTCAGTTCTAACTCTGTCATCAGTACCTCACCCCTTCTGTTATAGCCCTGTCATCAGTACCTCAACCCTTCAGTTATAGCTCTGTCATCAGTACCTCAACCCTTCAGTTCTAGCCCTGTCTTCCGTACCTCAACCCTTCAGTTATAGCTCTGTCATCAGTACCTCAACCCTTCAGTTCTTGCTCTGTCATCAGTACCTCAACCCTTCTGTTCTTGCTCTGTCTTCCGTACCAGTATCAGCCAAGGACGTGAGCTTGGTTTGAAGAGCTTCGCCTCCCATTACCCCACAGGCTAGGCCCCTGGATCTCTGGTGGAGTTAATGTCATTTGCACTACATGATATGGCGTAATGCAACGCTCCAATCTGGGGAGCTGTGTGTGCTAACTGAGTGTTGTGTTGTGTGTAGTCAGGTGGCGTGATTACATAAAGTTGGGTAACTGAGGCTCACTGAGGGGATACACTCACTGGCTGGTGTTGATCAAGACTTTCACAGCGCTGATGGAGTGTTGATTATGATGTGGCTTAGATAGGGAGCTGATGTTGGAGTCTAATTTACATTCTCTCTTCTCTCTCCCTCATTTTTCATTGTTCCCGCTCTTATTCTTCCTCTCCTATCTCTCTCTCTATATTTACCATTTTATTTAACCTATCTCTCTCTTCTTCTCTATCCCTATATAACCCCCCCCCCCCTCTGTTTTATTTTCCTCCTCTCCTGTCCTCTATCTGTTCTCAGGTGCGGTGCGAGCTTCCAGCATCTTCCCCATCCTCAGTGTCATCCTGCTCTTCATGGGAGGCCTGTGTATAGCTGCCAGCGAGTTCTACAAGTCACGCCACAACATCATCCTCAGCGCAGGGATCTTCTTTGTGTCTGCAGGTGAGTCTAGAGAGGAAGAGAGAGAGGAAGAGAGAGAGGGGACGAAAGAGGGGAAGAGAGAGGAAGAGAGAGAGGAAGAGAGAGGAAGAGAGAGTGGAAGAAAGAGGGTGCGAAAGAGGGGAAGAGAGAGAGGAAGAGAGAGAGGAAGAGAGAGAGAGGAGAGGAGAGGGGAAGAGAGGGGAAGAGAGAAGATGAGAGAGGAGGAGAGAGGAAGAGAGATGAGAAGAGAGGGGAAGAGAGCAGAGAAGAGAGAGGAAGAGAGTGGAGAAGAGAGAGGAGAAGAGAGAGGAAGAGAGTGGAGAAGAGAGAGGAAGAGAGGAGAAGAGAGAGGAAGAGTGAGGAGAAGAGAGGGGAAGAGAGAGAGGAAGAGAGAGGAAGAGAGAGGAGAAGAGAGTGGAGAAGAGAAAGGAAGAGAGAGGAGAAGAGAGAGGAAGAGAGAGGAGAGGAGCGAGGAAGAGAGAGGAAGAGAGGAGAAGAGAGTGGAGAAGAGAGGGGAAGAGAGAGAGGAAGGGGTGTGTATCTAGGGCAGGTAGAGGAAGAGAGGAAGGAAGACTGGGAAAAAGAAAGAGAGAAACAGCTACTATGGTGGAGAGGGATAGTAGGGGTTAAATTAGGGAGACTAGCTTTAAATGATTTGGTTTCATTGATACAAAGTGTACACAAATGCAAATGTTTTCAGTCACTACTTTTTAGTCACTAACATACAATGTTATTATGGTTCACTTACATAGAACAGTTGTGCAGATGGATGTAAGTCCAGCAAAGAAGAGACTGTTGACTAATCCAGCTAAGGTGCAGTGCACAAGCAGTCTCTCTCTCTCTGCTGGTCATCCCCAGTACTGCAACTCCTCAGTCAGCTCTCAGCCTCCACTCAGCAGCAGCCACAAGTCACGCACTCCATTCTTCCCTCTTTATCCACTTATTTTCTCCTGATCTGGGTGCTGGGCTAGAAGCTACCCATTGGGATTCAACTCTATAAATATGGTGTCCCTGACATACTTTCCCAATGATCCATCATCCCAGCTCTACTAAGTCACACACTTCTCTCTCTCTCTCTCCGTGACTAAACTCTACAGTTAAAGTAGATATATATACACTAGGTGTACAAAACTTTAGACATCAACATCAGAACAGCCTCAATTTGATGGGGCATGGACTCTACAAGATGTCGAAAGTGTCCTACAGGAATTCTGGCCCATGGTGACTCCGTGAGTCCCACAGTTCTGTCATGTTGGCTGGTCCCTTGGGTGATGGATCATTCTTGATACACAGAGAAAACTGTTGAGTGTGAAAAACCCAGCAGCACTGTAGCTCTTGAAACATTCAAACCAGTGCGCCTGGCACCTACTACTGTACCCCATTCAAAGGTACTTCAGTATTTTGTCTTTTCCATTCACCCTCTGAATGGCACACACACACAATCCATGTCTCAACTGTCTCAAGGCTTAAAAATACTTCTTTAAACTGACTCCTCTCCTTCATCTACACTGATTGAAGTGGATTAAACAAGTGACATCAATAAGGGATCATATCTTTCACCTGGATTCACCTGGTCAGTCTATGTCATGGAAAGAGAAGGTGTTCCTAATGTTTTGTACTCTCAGTGTATATGAGGATATGATTATTATCCCTATCATAGGATGTGATCCCTATGTGAATCAGATGAATGATCATGTTATGTGCTGTCCCAACTGATCTGACTCAGGATCTCAGTCTTTGTTCATAAACACTATAAGGGCAGAGGCTCTGGCTTGGGTCATATTTCTGGTTCGTATTCAGTCATATTTTTGACAGTGAGAAGTACAGTATGTATGTACATTAACCTTTGGTGAATCTGTGGTACTTGTCTGAAAAGGTTTGTCTTGGTAATGGCGTATTCACTGTGGTGGATAGATGCACTCAGACTACTGCGTATGTGGTATGCCTAGAAAAGGTATATGTCCTGTCTTAACCAATTGCATAATTCCTCTGTTCTCTCATCTCGCCCCTCCAACTCCCCAACCCCCCCCCCCCCCCTCCCCTCCTCCTCCTCCTCCCTCAGGCCTGAGCAACATCATCGGGATCATTGTGTACATATCAGCAAACGCAGGGGACCCCTCTAAGAGCGACTCGAAGAAGAACAGCTACTCCTACGGCTGGTCCTTCTACTTCGGAGCCCTGTCCTTCATAATGGCCGAGATGGTGGGCGTCCTGGCAGCCCACATGTTCATCGACCGCCATCGGCAGCTCCGGGCAGGGGCCAGGGCTGCCGACTACCTCCAGGCCTCGGCCATCACACGCATCCCATCCTACCGTTACCGCTACCGACGCCGCTCGCGCTCCTCCTCCCGGTCCACAGACCCCTCGCACTCCCGCGACACCTCGCCTGTGGGCCTCAAGGGTTTCAGCGCACTACCCTCTACAGAGATCTCCATGTACACGCTGCCCCGGGACACCCTGAAGGCCGGGGGCACGCCGACCGCCACCTACAACTCGGAGAGGGACCATACCTTCCTGCAGGTCCACAACTGTATTCAGAAGGAAAAAGACTCGGCCAACACCAACACAGCCAACCGCCGCACCACACCAGTATGAGGGAGCCCTGAGAGCAGAGCCCGGGGGAGCGAAGGCAGGGAGGCCCCCACCCAGGTCTCTAATATACCATAGGCCAGGATGAGTTTCCATCTTTATAGAGATTGATGATTTTATTTCATTCAACTGCATGATTTTCCCATCTACCATTGTTGAGAGAGTCTAAAGGGGTTTGTTGGGTTCCTTTGGAGTAAATGGTTGTACTGGGAGAATGGGGCAGATTGTCCTTAGAGACTGAGTGATTTTTATGGGTGGGGATGGGTGATGAGGGTGGTGCACTGAAAGGGAGGGTTTTGATTTAAATTTGATTCATGATTTCATAACCTTTCGGTTTTGACAGTTTGGCTCCACAGTTTTGGTGGTGCAACATGCTGCTGTACTTTCCCATCATACCACCTGCCATATGCCTCTGATTTGTTGTCATATTTATTCATTTATTTATTTTCTGTATTAAAACTGTGAATTTTTGCAGCTTGGGGTTCAGTAAGAATTAGCCCAGTCTGTAAACTCTAACAAAGGTACTATATGTGTATTACATTTATAAATAAATGATTAAGTTAATAATCAAGAGATACAGACTTTACTGAAGAAGAAAAAAACAACAAGTAAACTAAACTAAGTGCTGTTGGTAACACGAGAAGAGACTCTTTTAGGATCTGCTGGAAGGATGACAGAGCCAGAGAGAATGTGCTGTAGTTACACTACACTACGGAGCTGCTGAGACTTGATGAGGGACAGACGCACACAGTCAACAGTAGAAAAATAGAGATTATTTTAATAGAACCTTCTCGCCTTTTTCTGAGTCCCTGTTCGCTTTCTTTTTTTTTTGGGGGGGGGGGGGGGGGGGGGTCATGGGGTGTCATTTTTGGGGGGGTGTCATGGGAGTGTTGAACCCCTCAAGAGAAACCACCAACAACAACAATGGGGTCAAAGTTCAAACCAAGAAAAAAAGACTCCAAACACGTCTTCTCGAAGAAAAGGGAAGGAGGAGAGGGGGAGGAAAAGAAGAGGACGCCAAATACAACAATAAATACTTGCGTAAAAGGCAAGCAACAAGATAAATATGAAATAGTACAAGAGAAGCTAAGTGAATCAAATTTTCTGAAATTAAATGCATGCTATAAAATTAGAGCAAATCTGCTCTTTTAAAACGTACGTTTTAAAGGATAATGATAATTAGAAGTGGAAAAGTGATGACGGTAACATTGAAACTAGTCATGTTTCATGAGTATTTTCTCTCTTATGTTTTTTTGTTTACTTCATTTATCTTCATTTTATCTTATGCTTTTGTGAAAGAAACCAAACAATCGACATTGAACAAAATCAGATTTTTTTTTAATGGTTTGGTTTAATTCTTTATATAAATATATATATATACACAGTGCCTTGCGAAAGTATTCGGCCCCCTTGAACTTTGCGACCTTTTGCCACATTTCAGGCTTCAAACATAAAGATATAAAACTGTATTTTTTGTGAAGAATCAACAACAAGTGGGACACAATCATTAAGTGGAATGACATTTATTGGATATTTCAAACTTTTTTAACAAATCAAAAACTGAAAAATTGGGCATGCAAAATTATTCAGCCCCCTTAAGTTAATACTTTGTAGCGCCACCTTTTGCTGCGATTACAGCTGTAAGTCGCTTGGGGTATGTCTCTATCAGTTTTGCACATCGAGAGACTGAAATGTTTTCCCATTCCTCCTTGCAAAACAGCTCGAGCTCAGTGAGGTTGGATGGAGAGCATTTGTGAACAGCAGTTTTCAGTTCTTTCCACAGATTCTCGATTGGATTCAGGTCTGGACTTTGACTTGGCCGTTCTAACACCTGGATATGTTTATTTTTGAACCATTCCATTGTAGATTTTGCTTTATGTTTTGGATCATTGTCTTGTTGGAAGACAAATCTCCATCCCAGTCTCAGGTCTTTTGCAGACTCCATCAGGTTTTCTTCCAGAATGGTCCTGTATTTGGCTCCATCCATCTTCCCATCAATTTTAACCATCTTCCCTGTCCCTGCTGAAGAAAAGCAGGTCCAAACCATGATGCTGCCACCACCATGTTTGACAGTGGGGATAGTGTGTTCAGGGTGATGAGCTGTGTTGCTTTTACGCCAAACATAACGTTTTCCATTGTTGCCAAAAAGTTTAATTTTGGTTTCATCTGACCAGAGCACCTTCTTCCACATGTTTGGTGTGTCTCCCAGGTGGCTTGTGGCAAACTTTAAACGACACTTTTTATGGATATCTTTAAGAAATGGCTTTCTTCTTGCCACTCTTCCATAAAGGCCAGATTTGTGCAATATACGACTGATTGTTGTCCTATGGACAGAGTCTCCCACCTCAGCTGTAGATCTCTGCAGTTCATCCAGAGTGATCATGGGCCTCTTGGCTGCATCTCTGATCAGTCTTCTCCTTGTATGAGCTGAAAGTTTAGAGGGACGGCCAGGTCTTGGTAGATTTGCAGTGGTCTGATACTCCTTCCATTTCAATATTATCGCTTGCACAGTGCTCCTTGGGATGTTTAAAGCTTGGGAAATCTTTTTGTATCCAAATCCTACTTTAAACTTCTTCACAACAGTATCTCGGACCTGCCTGGTGTGTTCCTTGTTCTTCATGATGCTCTCTGCGCTTTTAACGGACCTCTGAGACTATCACAGTGCAGGTGCATTTATACGGAGACATGATTACACACAGGTGGATTGTATTTATCATCATTAGTCATTTAGGTCAACATTGGATCATTCAGAGATCCTCACTGAACTTCTGGAGAGAGTTTGCTGCACTGAAAGTAAAGGGGCTGAATAATTTTGCACGCCCAATTTTTCAGTTTTTGATTTGTTAAAAAAGTTTGAAATATCCAATAAATGTCGTTCCACTTCATGATTGTGTCCCACTTGTTGTTGATTCTTCACAAAAAAATACAGTTTTATATCTTTATGTTTGAAGCCTGAAATGTGGCAAAAGGTCGCAAAGTTCAAGGGGGCCGAATACTTTCGCAAGGCACTGTATATATATATATGTATGTATATGTATGTATTTTATTTTTCAAATTCACACAGCCTTAGTCATTTCTTTGTTTCTTTTGATTTTCAATGTGTTGTTCAAATTGAAAATGAAATCTTTAAAGGTGCCAAAACCGAATGATCCTTTACTTGGATGCATCAAGTCCTGATGAATAAAATGCCAATCCTAGGGAGAACAAATCAGCCTGTTTCACTGTGTCTCTAACCTACTGTATCCTTACACTTAACACCCTTGTTCTATGTTTCTGATACACTCTCACACTGTCTCTCTGTGTGTCTCTACTCTCTACACTTGTGTTAACAAGCATGTTTCTGTCTTCAGGCTACAGAATGGGAGAAACCATGATTGTAAAGATAAAACAGCACATAAGACACATCACCGCATGGTGTCTTTCTAGGACATGACATTCCTGGAAAAGGAACACAGGTTTTCAATAAAACCAGGACTCTGTAGGTGGAGCTATCCATGTAGAAATTATATACGACACCCTTCTACACGACAGCCCTAAAAGCATCACTTTCAGGACCTGATGCACCCCTTTTTCTCTGCAATGAGGTGAGAGCGTGTGTGTGTGTGTGTGTGTGTGTGTGTGTGTGTGTGTGTGTGTGTGTGTGTGTGTGTGTGTGTGTGTGTGTGTGTGTGTGTGTGTGTGTGTGTGTGTGTGTGTGTGTGTGTGTGTGTTTGTGGCAAGCATGAACATGTGTGTGTTTATGCGAGCACACGTGAGTGTGTGAGGCAGACACGTAATAGCAGCCCTCTGAGTGGAACCAAAGGGTCTGAGGCTGTGGCAACACTGGCTGTGTTTGTGTATTTTTTATTAAGAGGGAGCAATATAGTGGTCTCTCTGTCCAGCATGGCTCATGAAGAGGGAGTAATATAGTGGTCTCTTTATCCAGCATGGCTCATGAAGAGAGAGTAATATAGTGGTCTCTATCCAGCATGACTCATGAAGAGGGAGTAATATAGTGGTCTCTGTCCAGCATGGCTCATGAAGAGGGAGTAATATAGTGGTCTCTCTATCCAGCATGACTCATGAAGAGGGAGTAATATAGTGGTCTCTCTATCCAGCATGGCTCATGAAGAGGGAGTAATATAGTGGTCTCTCTATCCAGCATGACTCATGAAGAGGGAGTAATATAGTGGTCTCTCTATCCAGCATGACTCATGAAGAGGGAGTAATATAGTGGTCTCTCTATCCAGCATGACTCATGAAGAGGGAGTAATATAGTGGTCTCTCTATCCAGCATGGCTCATGAAGAGGGAGTAATATAGTGGTCTCTCTATCCAGCATGACTCATGAAGAGGGAGTAATATAGTGGTCTCTCTATCCAGCATGACTCATGAAGAGGGAGTAATATAGTGGTCTCTCTATCCAGCATGGCTCATGAAGAGGGAGTAATATAGTGGTCTCTCTATCCAGCATGGCTCATGAAGAGGGAGTAATATAGTGGTCTCTCTGTCCAGCATGACTCATGAAGAGGGAGTAATATAGTGGTCTCTCTGTCCAGCATGGCTCAAGAAGATGGAGTAATATAGTGGTCTCTCTGTCCAGCATGGCTCAAGAAGAGGGAGTAATATAGTGGTCTCTGTCCAGCATGGCTCATGAAGAGGGAGTAATATAGTGGTCTCTGTCCAGCATGGCTCATGAAGAGAGAGTAATATAGTGGTCTCTCTGTCCAGCATGGCTCATGAAGAGGGAGTAATATAGTGGTCTCTCTGTCCAGCATGGCTCATAAAGAGGGAGTAATATAGTGGTCTCTGTCCAGCATGGCTCATGAAGAGGGAATAATATAGTGGTCTCGCTGTCCAGCATGGCCCATGAAGAGGGAGTAATATAGTGGTCTCTCTGTCCAGCATGGCTCATGAAGAGGGAGTAATATAGTGGTCTCTCTATCCAGCATGGCTCATGAAGAGGGAGTAATATAGTGGTCTCTCTGTCCAGCATGACTCTCCAGGAGAGCCAATGAAGAGTGTGGGATCAGCTCCCGCACAGGCCAGTCAAAGCCCTTCTCTGTCCCATTACTCCAATGGTGGAACCAGTTTCCCCCTGATGCTTTTTATTATTGTATTTTACTACTAGCACTAACTTTGTGATCTCTGTGCAGTGTGGGAGCAATGAGCCATCTGCAATCTTTTTGGGCTCCAACTCTATTCAAATTAAAGGTTCAGCAGGTTCATGGGGAAAAGAAAAAGACCCCAAACTGTTTATATTAGACAAAGTGCTGAGATCTTGATTCACTGTATTATCTGAGTTCACTGACAAAAGCTTCTCTCCATAAATTTGTCTAAGGATGTGTCCACGAAGCACTCTGAATGAATAAGGCTTTTTTATGTACAGGATAGGCATTTTTATTTAGAATTCATAAAGAGCAGCCATTTTACAAGGCTGGATTACATTAAATCCTAAATGGAGGAGAGGAGATTCTGATATTACCATGAAGCCACATTGAGTCCTACTAGCCACACACACACACACACACACACGTCAGTTTATTATGTTTTGGGAATGGACGTTCTCCCTCTCTCTTCCAACTCTATCTCTGTCCCTCCCTCTCTCACTTCCTCCATCTTGTCTGGCTAACATGCTTGTCCTTAATTTGCCTCTCCTGCACAATCTCTCATTCTCTATCCCTCTGTGACTTACACACTCACATACTATCTCCTCCCTTCTCCAACCCGTCTTCCCCCATTGACTTATGCTTTGTTTTGTTCTTGCTATCACCATGCCTCTTCTTGCTTATATGCCCCTCTCCTCTACTTTCTCATCTCTTTCCTCTTCCTCTCGCTCTCTGTCTGTCTCTCTATGTTCTCTGTCTCTTCTGTTGTTTTAGCTTGCTCTCTCATGAATGCAGAACATCTCTCTCCCTCTCTCTCTCCTTCCCTCTTCATCCCTCCCTCTCTATTTATCTCTCCCTCTCTCTGTCTTAGAATGCAGGATATGTGATGAAAGGAGGGAAGTGCTGTTGACATCACTGAAATCTAATTGACAGTGTGGCGATGGTGTCCGTCCATACAAGAGTCCCAGCTCACTGCGGGGGAAGATGCATTTGTGGGCCACACTCCTAATGAGCTCCTTACCACTGGATTCTCTGTGGCTTCAACATCCCCGTCTCCCCATCCTGACAGTGGAGAGTTCAAGTCTGGAGTGGCTAGACGTGCCCTTGAAGAGTCAAGTTCTTTCTTGGCAGGCTAACAGAGTTGGACATTCCATGGGGACGTCATGGAGGGTTAACTCTCCGCGCCCACCGCAGTGAGAGGAGAGCAAGGCTCCGGCTACACGGTTCGCATCATAGGCTGGGTTTCCTATGCTCTGTCGCTGAAGTTTACAGAGTGTCATATCTGAAATGGAGGGGGGGGGTGGAGGAACATACTGTCTCCTTCTGGCTGGGAATACTAAGAGACCATCTTCTTCTCTGGGCTGTCTTTGTGTCTAAGTACAGCAGTCTCCAAGGTTACATAACCTCGCATCAAATCAACAATGACCTTTATCTGACTTTAACAGCCAGTGTCCTGGGACAGAGCACCCCATGGGACCGTCAGGCACGTCACCTGAAGACTCGCCTCTTATCCCCAACGAAAAGGCCACCGCAAGAGAAGGCTGGAAACTGTTCAGCTGAAGAGTGACCCCACAAGGTTAGCTGTACAAGACAGTGAGAGAGAGAGAGAGAGAGAGAGAGAGAGAGAGAGAGAGAGAGAGAGAGAAAGAGAGAAAGAGAGAGAAAGAGAGAGAAAGAGAGAGAGAAAGAGAGAAAGAGAGAAATGGCCTCTTGTTTATGCTGACTAGAGAGTTGCTGACTGCGCTCACCTAGGTTATTTTGGGGTCAGGGAGAGGTGAGGCTACAGATAGCTAGGCATGGCTCCTCTACAAGACATGTACTTTCACAAAAACATTTGAAACAGTAGTAGAAAAGAAACAGGTTCCTCATGAAGAAACAGTAGCAGAAAAGAAACAGGTTCCTCATGAAGAAACAGTAGCAGAAAAGAAACAGGTTCCTCATGAAGAAACAGTAGCAGAAAAGAAACAGGTTCCTCATGAAGAAACAGTTGTTGAAAAGAAACAGGTTCCTCATGAAGAAACAGTTGTTGAAAAGAAACAGGTTCCTCATAAAGAAATAGTAGCAGAAAAGAAACAGGTTCCTCATGAAGAAACAGTAGAACCACTAGACAGCATGACAGGGATTTCTTTTTAAGGCAGTGGAGGAAATGGGCCATGATATCCTACACATCCTGCACTCTGGTGGTGAGAGGCAGTACTTCATGAAGGGAGGAAGGGCACTCCTGCTCCTATAAGCTTGGGGAAGAAAGGAAAGCTGTGTCCATGGGAACGGGCTTGGAATACTGATGCCACAGTGCAGGGGTGCATTGGAGCTGCAGTCTATTCTGGCAAGCTCAGGCTAAGGCCTTAGGTATTCTCGTTACAGCTGTCCTCTAAATGTCTGAAGGCTATCATCAAATATTGCCTTTTTGTCAGAACTGGGCTTACAAGGTACCCCCTGTCACTATTATTTGATTGTGAATATCTTAAAGATAATAATACAACATTGATCAAATAGCAGCAGTGAAATAGTCTCTCATCATGTCCACATTGCGTTTGTCACTAAGCTTGTCAAAGTCCCCAGTCAGTCCTTCTGGTCCCCATAAGGGATTGTATGATTTGTGACCCACTGCCTCTAAATGTTGAAAGTAAAGAGACATTAGACTAAAATGCACCATGAACTCCTTCTTTTCCTCCACTGGTAACGGCCGTGGCCAAACTTGGAGATGTTGTCGATTAACTTAAGGTCGATCTTCTCCAACAGAGACTGAAAACAGAAGTGAAACAATATGACATTTTGCAACCACACATGCCTTTCATATACAGTGGGGAGAACAAGTATTTGATACACTGCCGATTTTGCAGGTTTTCCTACTTACAAAGCATGTAGAGGTCTGTAATTTTTATCATAGGTACACTTCAACTGTGAGAGACAAAAATCCAGAAAATCACATTGTATGATTTTTAAGTAATTAATTTGCATTTTATTGCATGACATAAGTATTTGATCACCTACCAACCAGTAAGAATTCCAGCTCTCACAGACCTGTTAGTTTTTCTTTAAGAAGCCCTCCTGTTCTCCACTCATTACCTGTATTAACTGCACCTGAACTCGTTTCCTGTATAAAAGACACCTGTCCACACACTCAATCAAACAGACTCCAACCTCTCCACAATGGCCAAGACCAGAGAGCTGTGTAAGGACATCGGGGATAAAATTGTAAACCTGCACAAGGCTGGGATGGGCTACAGGACAATAGGCAAGCAGCTTGGTGAGAAGGCAACAACTGTTGGCGCAATTATTAGAAAATGGAAGAAGTTCAAGATGACGGTCAATCACCCTCGGTCTGGGGCTCCATGCAAGATCTCACCTCGTGGGGCATCAATGATCATGAGGAAGGTGAGGGATCAGCCCAGAACTACATGGCAGGACCTGGTCAATGACCTGAATAGAGCTGGGACCACAGTCTCAAAGAAAACCATTAGTAACACAACGCCGCCATGGATTCAAATCCTGCAGAGCACGCAAGGTCCCCCTGCTTTTGGTCTAAACTCCACTCGCTGTGTTTGGAGGAAGAAAAAGAATGAGTACAACCCCAAGAACACCATCCCAACCGTGAAGCATGGAGGTGGAAACATCATTCTTTGGGGATGCTTTTCTGCAAAGGGGACAGGACGACTGCACCGTATTGAGGGGAGGATGGATGGGGCCATGTATCGCAAGATCTTGGCCAACAACCTCCTTCCCTCAGTAAGAGCATTGAAGATGGGTCGTGGCTGGGTCTTCCAGCATGACAACGACCCAAAACACACAGCCAGTGCAACTAAGGAGTGGCTCTGTAAGAAGCATCTCAAGGTCCTGGAGTGGCCAGACCTGAACCCAATAGAAAATCTTTGGAGGGAGCTGAAAGTCCGTATTGCCCAGCGACAGCCCCGGAACCTGAAGGATCTGGAGAAGGTCTGCATGGAGGAGTGGGCCAAAATCTTTGCACACACTGCTGCAGTGTGTGCAAACCTGGTCAAGAACTACAGGAAACATATGATCTCTGTAATTGTCACGGTTTTCTTTAGGTGAAGTAGAGGCGGACCAAAATGCAGCGTGGTTGTTATTCATTGTACTTTAATAAAGAAACTGTACACGAATAAACTAACAAAACAACAAACGTACGAAAACCTAAAACAGTCCTATCTGGTGCAAAACACAGAGACAGGAACAATCACCCACAAACACACAGTGAAACCCAGGCTACCTAAATATGGTTCCCAATCAGAGACAATGACTAACACCTGCCTCTGATTGAGAACCATATCAGGCCAGACATAGAAATAGACAAACAAGACATCCAACATAGAATGCCCACTCAGATCACACCCTGACCAACCAAAACATACAAAGCAAACTATGGTCAGGGTGTGACAGTAATTGCAAACAAAGGTTTCTGTACCAAATATTAAGTTCTGCTTTTCTGATGTATCAAATACTTCATGCAATAAAATGCAAATTAATTACTTACAAATCATACAATGTGATTTTCTGGATTTTTGTTTTAGATTCCGTCTCTCACAGTTGAAGTGTACCTATGATAAAAAATTACAGACCTCTAAAGGCTTTGTAAGTAGGAAAACCTGCAAAATCGGCAGTGTATCAAATACTTTTTCTCCCCACTGTATATAGGTGCATGATTTGTGATCCGCCATCTACTAATGAGATTCCATGTTTTATTCATCAACTGTCTTCAACAGTTCATGTTTCAGCATGTTGAAATATTGTACTGTATCGTCCCTCTATTACCTGCTGGATGAGGGACAGGGGAGGGGCCTCCTTCAGACAGACAGACTCCTGACCATATCCTCTCCATGAGACCTGAGTGTGAGGTCCTCCCTGATGGTCTGTCTCCCTGGCTGTCAGACTCCCTGCCATAGTGGCGCAGTCAGTTCCCTCACCCTGCAGGACAACACTGACTCTCTGCCAGCCTATCTGCCAGGCCCAGGCCAGGACACCCCTCACAAACCTACACACAGGCACACGAGCATGCACAAACACACACACTCACACAATGCTTGGCCCTCCTCTCTCCTGTCTCAGCATGCTCCCAGGCTAGATGGCTTCAGTCCCACTACTAACAGCTGCTGCCTCAGGCCTGGGGCCCGGACCCACTGTACTGGACTGCAGGTTCCACTGCTCCAGGCCCAAAGCCCCAGCCCAGTCCAGCCCAGGACAACAACAAACAACCTTATTCCTCTGACTGGCACTACAATTACATACCAGGTTATCTGAGACAAACCTACATAACACACCAGTTGAAAAAATAATAAAACATCATTACAGTAGAAGAGCAGAGGCAGGGCCTCCCGAGTGGCACAGTGGTCTAAGGCACTGCATCACAGTGCTAGCTGTGCCACTAGAGATTCTGGGTTCGAGTCCAGGTTCTGTAGCAGCCAGCCGTGACTGGGAGACCCATGGGGCGGCACACAGCGTCGTCCGGGTCAGGAGAGGGCTTGGCCGGCAGGGATGTCCTTGTCCCTTCACACACTAGCGACTCCTGTAGTGGGCTGGGTGCAGTGCACGCTGACACGGTCACTAGGTACACATGCAGTGTTTCTTCTGGCACATTGGTGTGGCTGGCCTCTGGGTTAAGTGGGCATTGTGTCAAGAAGCAGTGTGGTTTGTGTTTCAGAGGACACACAGCTCTTGACCTTTGCCTCTCCCGAGTCCATACAGGAGTTGCAACAATGAGACAAGACTGTAACTACAGTGCCTTGCAAAAGTATTCATCCCCTTGGTGTTTTTCCTATTTTGTTGCACTACAACCTGGATTTTTATCTGGATTTCATGTAATGGACATACAAAAAATATGTGAAATGAAAACAATTACTTCTTCCAAAAAATTCAAAAAAATATCAAACGGAAAAGTGGTGCGTCCATATGTATTCACCCCCTTTGCTATGAGGCCCCTAAATAAGATCTGGTGCAACCAATTACCTTCAGAAGTCACATAATTAGTTAAATAAAGTCCACCTGTTTGCAATCTAAGCGTCACATTATCTCAGTATATAACAACTGTTCTGAAAGGCCCCAGAGTCTGCAACACCACTAAGCGAGAGGCTCCACCAAGGATGCGGCACCATAAAGACCAAGGAGCTCTCCAAACAGGTCAGAGACAAAGTTCTGGAGAGGTACAGATCAGGGTTGGGTTATAAAAAAATATCTGAAACTTTGAACATCCCACGGAGCGCCATTAAATCCATTATTAAAAAATGTAAATAATATGGCACCACAACAAACCTGCCAAGGCAAGGAGGGTATTAATCAGAGAGGCAACCAAGAGACCAAAGATAACCCTGAAGGAGCTGCAAAACTCCACAGCGGAGAGTGGAGTATCTGTCCATAGGACCACTTTAAGCCGTACACTCCACAGAGTTGGGCTTTACAGAAGAGTGTCCAGAAAAAATCCATTGCTAAAAGAAAAATAAGCAAATATGTTTGGTGTTCGCCAAAAGACGTGGAGACTCCCCAAACATATGGAAGAAGGTACTCTGGTCAGATGAGACTAAAATTTAGCTTTTTGGCCATCAAGGAAAATGCTATGTCTGGCGCAAACCCAACACCTCCCATCACCCCAAGAATACCATCCCCACAGTGAAGCCTGGTGGTGGCAGCATCATGCTGTGGGGATGTTTTTCATCAGCAGGGACTGGGAAACTTGTCCGAATTGAAGGAATGATGGATGGCGCTGAATACAGGGACATTCTTGGCATTCTGGTTTCAGTCTTCCAGAGAATTGAGATTGGGACGGAGGTTCACCTTCCAGCAGGACAATAACCCTAAGCATACTGCTAATGCAACACTTGAGTGGTTTAAGGGGAAACATGTAAATGCCTTGGAATGGCCTAGTCAAAGCCCAGACCTCAATCCAATTGAGAATCTGTGGTATGACTTAAAGATTGCTGTACACCAGCGGAACCCATCCAACTTGAAGGAGCTGGAGCAGTTTTACCTTGAAGAATGGGCAAAAATCCCAGTGGCTAGATGTGCCAAGTTGATAGAGGCATACCCCAAGAGACTTGCATCTGTAATTGCTGAAAAAGGTGGCTCTACAAAGTATTGACTTTGGGGGGGGGGGTGAATAGTTATGCCTGCTCAAGATTTCTGTTTTTTTTGTCTTATTTCTTGTTTGTTTCACAATAAAAAATACTTTGCATCTTCAAAGTGGTAGGCATGTTGTGTAAATGAAATGATAAAAACCCACAAAAAAATCAATGTTAATTCCATGTTTTAAGGCAACAAAATAGGAAAAATGCTAAGGGGTTGAATAATTTCACACGCCACTGTACCAATTGGATACCACGAATTTGGGTAAAAAAAGAAAAATTTCAGAGGCAGAAATGTGCTGTTTCATAATTGATAAAGCCCTGAGAAGGTATTTCAGAGCAGATGGAGAGATTCTTCCAGAAAGAGACCATTACCTGAACAGTTGACCTCACCTTCATTAGAAAGGCAGGGAGTAATTAGTTCTGTATTTTACAGTGTTACTGGCAGATTTGGAGAAAGAAGTGATATTATGTATAAGAGTGCTGTAGGTGTTGGGACTGGACGTATCTGTGCTTGCGCTGCAGTGAGGGTCAGTGCCTCTGGAGATAATTATTACACAACACAGGCCATCTCCATGACTCTCCCTCCAGACACTGTATCACTTCTTTCAGTGGATGCATCATGTTCATATCACATTCTTTGGGATTTGTTTCCCCTCCTTGGACCTCAACAACGAGAAATGCTTCCGTTGGGGAAAGTTTTGAAAAACTGAAATGTGCTATTGTGTGAACAATGCTCCAAAGACTTAAAGTAGCACTTCAGTCTCATTCTCACCTCATTGAACACCTGATTTATTTAACAAAAGGCACATCTCAATAGGTGGTCCAGTGTAGCCTAGTGGTTAGAGCATTGGACTAGTAACCGAAAGGTTGCAAGTTCAAATCCCCGAGCTGACAAGGTACAAAATCTGTCGTTCTGCCCTTGAACAGGCAGTTAACCCACTGTTCCTAGGCCGTCATTGAAAATAAGAATTTGTTCTTAACTGACTTGCCTAGTAAAATAAAGGTTAAAAAAAATGTCTGACACGGCACAAGTGGGGGTGTTCTCTATTGCTCCTCTATTGCTCCTCTATTGTTCCTCGAGCCAATGGACTTCCCATCAAACCAACTCCTTGAATGACCTCCTCCTGCAGTTGTGTCTAAAAAACACTATTTTAACCCTTTACTGTGTGTACTTTACTGTCTTTATACTTGGGATATCACCTTCACAGGAAAAGTTTAAAAATCACTGGAGGACATCTTTAAGTTAATAGGAAATAAGGACCTTGAAAATCCTTCTGAAAATCCTTTTTTTTGCAAAGGGTGCAGAATACTGTATTATGCAGAGATGTGTAGCGGGAGACGTGAGGGACGTCTAAATGGAGTGCGAGGCCCTCAGGGTCCTCCTCATTACCTGCTGAAGTGGAGGTGAAAGCACTTTTGAGTGGAAGGCTTAATTGCTGTATAGAGCTAGGTGAGCTCTGTACTGAAGCCAAATATGGGTAGAACACATGGACATACACAGAGTGTACAAAACATTAGGAACATCTGCTCTGATTTTTAAACCATGAGACAATTGAGACAAGAATTGTGTATGTGTGCCATTCAGATAGTGAACGGGCACGACAAAATATTTAAGTACATTTAAACAGGGTATGGTAGTATGTGCCAGGCGCACCAATTTGTGTCAAGAACTGCAATGCTGCTGGGTTTTTACATGTTCAACAGTTTCCTGTGTGTATCAAGAATGGTCCACCACCCAATGGACTTCCAGCCAACTGTTGGATAAAACTGTCAATAATCAACTGACTGGCTTTCTTGATGTTTATAGTATTCTCTCAAGTATGCAATCTGGCTTCCGCTCAGGTTATGGGTGTGTCACCATTGCCCTTGATTCTAAGCAACATTGTGCTATTTTTATTGACTTGGCCAAAGCTTTTGATACGATAGACCATTCCATTCTTGTGGGCCGGCTAAGGACTACTGGTGTCTCTGAGGGGTCTTTGGCCTGGTTTGCTAACTACCTCTCAAATAGTGCAGTGTATAAAGTCAATCTCTGCTTTCTCAGCCACTGCCTGTCACCAAGGAAGTACCCCAAGGACGGTGCACTGTCCTCTCAGCACATAAAGCTGCAGGTAGGTTAAATCTAGACTTGGTTTCTATCGTAATCACTCCTTTCACCTCAGCTGTCAAACTAACCCTGAATCGGATGACCATCCTACCCCAGCTAGATTACAGAGGCGTAATTTATAGATTGGTAGGTAAGGGTGCTCTCGGGCGGCTAGATGTTTACCATTCGGCCATCAGAATTGCCACCAATGCCCCTTAAAGGACACTACTCTGTAAACGGGTCATCTCTGTATACCTGTCACAAGACACACCGATTAATGCTTATTTATTAAAGTCTTAGGCCTCACTCCCCCCCATCTGAGGCATCTACTCTTCCTCCACATACAACACCCGTAGTCCAGTCACTTTCTTAGTGTTGATGGCATAAGTGCCAGGATGTTACCCTGACTAAATTCCCATTACACACAGATTTTAGCAGAGCATTTATACAATCTTGCAGTGTAACTATGCAGGCAGTCAAAATTCACAACCCATCTATTAGCCTTGAACTGTACTAACCACAGCTGCTGTTTTCATTATTCACCGAGCTGTCATCTGCAGCTTCCCAATATGCTGACAGGCAACTGTACAAGGCCACAAGTACTGCCCAAATGCATCAACATCCTTCAGCTCCCTCAAGGTAGGCAACCACGACCTTGGTGGGCCTGGACACAGGCAAGCAGCGCTTTTAAAGTCACCAATTTCATGAGCCATGTTGACCTTGACAAGTTTGAAACAAGTGTGGAACCATTCTTGCCCACGTGGGCCGATCGTCAGGCAGTACGCACAGCCAAAATGGACTATAAAAATATTGAATTGCCAAAATTTTTAACTGTATTATTTAACCTGGTGGTCAACGTGACTAAGTCACAGAAATGTGAGTTAGAGGCACTCAAACGCAAGTCTTAAGGGGCAGGCCAGTTATGTGCATCTGTTAAGTTTGAGTCTTTGTACACCAGTGTCAGACAATAGGTGGTACAAACAATAGCTACATGACTTTGTGACAAAAACTAATCTAGTCAAATTCCCTGAAGGTTGCTGGGCTGTCAACTGTCCTACTTATCAAGACTCAAATTTATCAAGCCACATTTAGCAAATAAGCAATTCATTTTTTGTTGAAACAAATTCATGCATCGACCCAAATACAAGAAGTCAATTTGCTGGGCCACATAGGCCTCAGATTAGTGTGAGATTATGCATATCATAAGAAACGAGAAAGGGCTTTTCACTTGTTTTATTATTAAACAACTCCGCAGTGCAGCATGAGGACTCATACCACCAGACAGAGCTAGAGGACGACATTTAAGCAGTCTCTTCCTTGGCAATGCGGTCCTTCTTGAGTGGTCCCTGTAGACAAAAAGGACAAGTGGTCAGTGACAATGCATATACAGAGTTGAATAAGCAGCCTCTACACCATCTGTGGCTCCAGGGGTGATGTTCCCAGAGAGTGAACAGGGAACAGCAAAAAAATGATGCCGCTCCCCTGCCTCACTGAAGTTTGATCTAGCACCTGAATGGAACCCAAATTCATACCAAGAGTGAACCAGGTTACGATAAGTGCACTACAGGCATAGGGGACTGAGCTGCAATGCCGGTTGTATGTGAACTAGTGGGTCCACTACATTGATCCAGGGGACTTGTGAATCAGAGTGAAGACAAGGGAAGAGACAAGTAAATGTCATGGAAACGGAACGCACCATGAACGCCTTCTTTTCCTCCACTGTCTGGAAGCGGCCGTGGCCAAACTTGGAGGTGGTGTCGATGAACTTGAGGTCGATCTTCTCCGTGGCACGACGGCTGGACTGCACCAACAGAGACTGAAAGAAAGCAGCATATATTTTTTAAATACAGATTAGTGATGCATTCCTTTAACGGGCCATACAGGACAATAACATTTAGCGCATTGTCCATCTGGTATGAAACAAATGCCCTAAAGTCAATACACGCCAGAACTCTACATGCAACAGGGCCAGCACACGGCCATTAGTTTCATCGGCCCAGGGAGGGAACTACCCGTATTTAAGTACCTATTCAGTTCAGCCAACCTATAAGTACCTAAATGCCAACTGACAATGCATTGGAATAAGCATGCATAAGATGGAATTGTCTCTTTCCTCACCTTACGCAGGGTTAGCACCCTCTTCTTGACTCCAATTGTGCAGCCCTTCAGCATGACAAAGTCATTGGTCACCTCCCCGTAGTGGACAAAGCCACCCAAAGGGGTGATGCTCTTGTTGGACAGATCGTACTCGGTGGCGGCGTTGTTCTTCACCAGCTTGCCGTCCTTGGTGTGGTAGCCCTGACCGATCTTGTAGATCTTCTTGTTGATCTCTGTGCGGTGGTGGTAGCCCTTCTGACCAGCGCGGGCCACGGAGAAGGCCACACGGGAGGGATGCCAGGCACCGATACAGGCCACCTTACGCAGACCACGATGGGTCTTACGGGGGAGCTTCTTTGTGTGCCAACGGCTGGTGACACCTAAAGGGGAAATTTCAGTGTTTAGTACCTGAGGACTTGGCATGAATAACTGAAGCTTGGTTAACTAGTCATTTGTGGGTTGTGGTCTCAGAAGTCAACATGGAATGCATCCTCATGCCTGACGCAGTGTTCCGTGGTCTCACACACAAAGCCCTTAACCTTGTGACTAGGGGGCAGTATTTTCATTTTTGGAAAATAACGTTCCCGTAGTAAACGGTATATTTTGTCAGGACCAGATGCTAGAATATGCATATAATTGACAGCTTAGGATAGAAAACACTCCAAAGTTTCCTAAACTGTAAAAAGATTGTCTGTGAGTGTAACAGAACTGATGTTGCAGGCGAAAGCCTGAGAAATCCAAACAGGAAGGGACTCTTATTTAGAAGGCTCTGCATTCCTATTGAGCAGTGAATGGGCTATCAACCAGGTTACTTTTTCTATGGCTTCCCTAATGTGTCTAGTGTCACAATACATAGTTTCAGGTTTTTATTTTGAAAAATGGGCCTGAACGTCAACATTACATCAGTGGTCAGCTGAAGTCTCTCAGAGTGTTTGGTGCATAAAGGACAAATGCGGCCATTGTTTCGCTCTATCCTACTAAGAAGCCACCAGTCCCGGGTTGATATATTATCGAATAGATATTTGAAAAACACCTTGAGGGTTGATTATAAAAAAACATTTGCCATGTTTTTGTCGATATTATGGAGCTAATTTGGAATATTTTTCGGCGTTTGTGACTGCAGTTTCCGGGCGATTTCTCAGCCAAATGTGAACAAACGAAGCTATTTCGCCTACAAAAATAATATTTTTGGATTAAAGGAACATTGGCTAACTGACTGCGAGTGTCGTGAGTGAAAACATCCGAAGCTCAAAGTCAAACGACTTAATTTGATTGCTTTTCTGATTTCCGTGACCAAGTCACCTGCTGCTAGCTGGACAAAATGCTATGCTATCGATAAACTTACAAATGCTTGTCTAGCTTTGGCTGTAGAACATATTTTGAAAATCTGAGATGACAGGGTGATTAAAAGGCTAAGCTGGGTCTCAATATATTTCACTTGTGATTTTCATGAATAGGAATATCTATGTCCACTGCGTTATGCTAATTAGAGTCAGTCGATGATTAAGCCCATTCATGCGGGATGGGGAGTCACTAGAGGTTAAGACATACCTTTGTATCCGTGACCCTTTGTGACACCGATGACGTCGATCATCTCATCCTGGGTGAAGACATTGGTGATGGGGATAGACTGCTCCAGCTTCTCACGGGCCCAGTCCACCTTGTCAGAGATGGAGCCTCCATTGAGCTGCACCTCCATCAAGTGGGACTTCTTCTGCCTCAGGGGCAGCAGCCTCATCTGGAGGGGGAGGAGAGAGGCAGTTGAGCCTGCTAGTCCTGGGACAAGGACCAGTATAGCTAGTACAAACACCGTGTGTTCAACCCAAAATTGGGTTAAATGTGATCTAGGGACATAGTCTCAGAAGGAAGGCAGCATGGAATGTATCCTCATGCGTGTCGGACGTCATGCATGACGCAGTGTTCCGTGGTCTCATCACAGACAAAGGGAGATCTGATTCATTAAAACTACGTGGCATTGCAGGGAGCGTTTTCTATCCTGCTCACTCACCTGCGTGTGGGCGATGATGCGGACGACCTGGCAGTACTTCTTCATGGAGGCGAAGTCCTTCTCCAGCTGCTTCTTGCCATCGTCATCCTGCCACTTCTTGCAGTACTTTGTGAAGGCCTTCTTCTTGGACTTGTACCTGAGAGCATGCAGCGTGACCGGAGGGTAGGGGAGAAGAGGCACACGGGTTGGCACAGGTCCTTCATAACCCCAGGGGGCCAGCGGAAGAACACTGTACTCAGCTGCTCGCCCAGCCTTCACAGGGGCGAAGGGGGCAGTTACAGCTTCAGAAAGGTTTTCGGCTCATGGCGCGGTTTCTAAGAAGCGCTTTCCACCGGCCAGAGGAGCCCGGAGCTCATCAGGTCACGAGGCACCCGAGCGGAGCTGCCACCAGGGGGGGCACCAGATGTTAAGTATACACTATCTAGTCAAAATGTTTGTTTAAATATCTATAAGTATACACTATCCAACCAAGTCAAAATGTTTGTTTAAATATCTATTATTTTTCACATGTATAACGACTCACCAGTTCCTGTAGAAGCGACGCTTGCACTCGTCACTGATGTGCTCAGCGAAGATGGTCTTGAAGGAACGCAGGCCACGGGGGGTCTCGACATAACCCACAACACCCACCACAACCATGGGAGGAGTCTCCACAATGGTCACAGCCTCAACCACTTCCTTCTTGTTCACCTCTGTAGGAAAATAGTCAGGTATGAAGGTTAGTAATACAGGAGCTCCACGGTAGACTTATATTGCATAATGTCAATGCTCAACGACTGCGCTCAGTGCTCGACATTCATCAAGGGTTAGACCCAATATGTCCGCCCGTCGAGGGGATCATCACAGGCAGAAAAAAACACACACTAATGCAAGACCGAAATTAATATGGCTTGGTTATGTATTCATAAATCCCACAGCAATATTCACCCAGTTAATTAAACAAAACCGAAAGAAGCCAAATACTCACTTGAGCCAGGTCTGTCGACTTCACGCACGATGTGAGTCATGCCAGCCTTGTAGCCAAGGAAGGCAGTCAAGTGGACTGGTTTGCTGGGGTCATCCTTGGGGAAACTCTTCACCTTACCACGGTGACGTCTGCTCCTCTTACGGGGCAGGAAACCCAAGGATCCGTGGCGGGGAGCCGAAAATTTACGGTGGGACTGTGAAGACAACGCAATTTAGCACATTGTCCTGTCCATGAGGCATACAAAACTATATGAACGCACTTGAGTCAGTATGTCAGAACTCGACATTGAACAGGAACAGCACGAGGCCAACCATTCTGTCCGCCCGTCGAGGGACTCGTCACCCATATTCAATGCAACCTCACTAAATAAATCCCAACTGAAGGATGTAAACAGAGTCTTGGAATAAACATGTGTAACGGTAGTCGTTAGAGGTTCGGAGGACCTGCTACTGTTGGGCGGGCTAATGGGTCAGGCCTCATAAAACGTAAAGCCCGTTATAAAACAGAAATTTAACTAACACGTTGTCAGTTTTAAACTGTTTGATTGTGAACCAACGTTACAAAATGTCTATTTAAAATGCAATTGAGAACGAAGCATGCTAGGCCTCAGTGGATCAGCCATTTTAAACTACCAGTATGCCAACGATTACTTCATATAGTCATTCTGTAATAATCTAAGACCATGTTATTATGGTAAGGTGTAACATCATACAACTATTAATTACAGATAGACACATCTTACCTACTGACTTAGAGGGGGAACATATAAGGTTTAAGAAGATGCTAAACAGATTGAAACCGCAAGTCCAAAAGAAAGAGGAACTCACCATTTTGTCTCAGAGCCGTTTGAAAAAGAGGCCTATGTAAGGGGGATGTTTGGTATTTATACAAGGACGTAACCCATCACGTGATTAACGTCGCAAAACCATGACATGGCTCCGCCTTCCTGCTGTACAAACGCTTGCTTCAAAATCTAGAATTCCACTGTACCAGAAATGCATCAGCTAATAGATAAGGCAAAAGCTCTTGTGATTGGTGCAACACCTTTCTTATTTTACAACTGTCCATCTCAACTTGTTCTCAACTAGCCTACCTGGTTAAATAAAAAATGATTAACATTTCTTTGAATCAAATTAGGCATTCTGTTAGATGATCTATATCCCTCTGACTGAATAAAAAACAACAGTAAAACCAGTCAGAGCATATAAAACATTCTATACATCCATGTAAGGTACACAATAAATAATAAACACACAAATTGAAGATCAAGGCAACAACTCAGTTCAGTCCAGTAGCCTAGTTAGTAGAACTCCAGATCTTTCTGAAATGCTGAAAAAAAATCTAATGAACGTTCTTCAAAAAACTATATTGACTCAGCCCAGGTCTGAAATGGATCAACAGAAAACCTGCACACATTCAATCATGTAAAAATATAAATAAAAAGTATGTCAACCCCTTTTAGATAGCACAGTCAATTTGCCAGCTGTTTTGTCTGAAGTATTTCATTTGATTGAATAACATGTACCAAATTAACTCATAAAACCCAGTTCTCATCCTAGGGGAATGAGCAATGGTAACCCACCTGGTATTTATTCCCATCACAAAAATGGACATTGAATAGTAAGCTACCATTGGTCAGATGACAAATCAATATGAGAGAATGCTACATTAAGAATATCCACTCATCTCAGCTCAGCCATGCATTTGGTCTGGGCTAGTAGTTGAAGGGAAGGTCTTGATTGAATGGATTACTTTGCATGCAGTTTTTTTAGGGTTGTTGTTAGAAGTGTTCTCCCAGGTATGAACAGCAGGGGGCTGTACTAGCAAAGATGAACACTAGCATGCTAAAGTCTGAATAAGTCTTAGGTCACAGGGCCGTTCCCCCACAGTTCTGAATTTAACTAATGGACACATTCATGGATACACTATGACAGTATTCACAGTTGTAGGAGTAGCCTCCCTGTGGGCCAATAGAAAGGGCTAGAAAACAGACAAAAAAGCCTGTGCATTGGCTGCTGCTAATAGTCTCTTCCCATTTTGACCCAGAAGAAGGTAGCCAACCCTGCTTCTCCACACACACAGCCCCTCAGCGGGCCTGTTGCTCCCGGTCAAGGTTTATCTTCTGGAAGAAGATCTTCCCAAACTCATAGGTGCTGATCATGACAGCACAGGCTGGGGCAACTTTGATCACCCTGGGTAGGAAACCTGAGGGGGATAAAGAGACACAATTTACCTGATTTAGTCCTCCATTCAGACTGCTTACTATACCAGCGCTTCAGGCATTGCAAATATATACCTTTTATATATCCTTTGGACTTACCTGCAAAGAGCCCCCTGTATCCCGATTCAGCCCAAATTCCCCTCATGATATGCCATGTGGATGTGGGATTCTTCACAGGGACTAGGAGGAAGGGGAGAAAGACAGAGATTTAGTGGGCAATCCTACGTTCTATCAGAGAGGATAAAATACGATTTCAGAGGTGAATGGCCATATGAGTACATAAGACCCTGTAATTACACACCTCCCAGTGTCTCCATCTCTCCCAGTTGGATCTGTCTTTGTGTCTTCACCACGTCAAAGGGTAAAGTCATGATGGCAGCAACCTGGGACAGAAGACAATAGACACACTCTCTATAAGCAATACCCAGTGAAATCAACAGCAATACCCAGTGAAATCAACATAACTTACCCCTTGATCTATTGATCAGCAGTATGTTATGTAACTAGACAGGTGAAACACTAAAAACAGCCTTTAACCAGGGGGTCCACCTGTTATCAATTATCAACAGTCTAATGGTTGTCACAATGACACAGCAATTCTCTATTTTATTCTGGTGTCAACTCAACCCTTATAATAACTCATGAGAGGACTGTCGAACTGCCATGATTTGACACAGGGAACTTCCTGTTTTACTACAGATCTAGGCTAAGTAAGTGTGTCCACTTCTCTCACACATGAGAGAATCTCTCTAAACAAACATAGGCCTGTTTTCAGCAGGGAGAGGCATTTTATTTTATTTATCATGGCCTCTTTCTGTGATAAATACAAATAACATCTGTGTTACAACTGGCTTTCCTTTCCTGGTGAGAGATAGCACACTCAACTCTTCTCCATATTTGTCAATGATCTACCTATAATAAAACACACCTCTGCCTCACTTACAGTACACTGAAAAGAATAGGAGCGGGGAAAAAATAATTTGACTATTTAGCTGTATACATCTTGCAATGTACAAACCATCCATCATCTTCTTCATGAAATCTAATAGAAGACATCTGCTTAACATGCATTGTAAATGCAGGGGTCCTGCACAGGTCCACCTGTTATCAATTATCAATAGTTTGGCCTAGGTCTCTGCTGGCCCAGGTCTCTGCTGATGATTGCCCAGGCGGAGAGGTGTGTAAGGAGGGAAACACCTGCTGCAAGGTCCCCTCAGATGGCTATGAATGTTGCCCAATGTATCAGGTATGTATGGGGTGGTACTGTTGATACTGTTTAGTGGTCTCTCTATCCAGCATGGCTCATGAAGAGGGAGTAATATAGTGGTCTCTCTGGTCCAGCATGGCACATGAAGAGGAAGTAATATAGTGGTCTCTTTATCCAGCATGTCTCATGAAGATGGAGTAATATAGTGGTCTCTTTATCCAGCATGTCTCATGAAGATGGAGTAATATAGTGGTCTCTCTATCCAGCATGGCTCATGAAGAGGGAGTAATATAGTGGTCTCTCTATCCAGCATAGCTCATGAAGAGGGATTAATATAGTGGTCTCTCTATCCAGCATGGCTCATGAAGAGGGAGTAATATATAGTGGTCTCTCTATCCAGCATGGCTCATGAAGAGGGAGTAATATAGTGGTCTCTCTGTCCAGCATGGCTCATGAAGAGGGAGTAATATAGTGGTCTCTCTGTCCAGCATGGCTCATGAAGAGGGAGTAATATAGTGGTCTGTCCAGCATGGCTCATGAAGAGGGAGTAATATAGTGGTCCCTATCCAGCATGGCTCATGAAGAGGGAGTAATATAGTGGTCCCTATCCAGCATGGCTCATGAAATGGGTCTCCAGGAGAGCCAAGGAAGAGTGTGGGATCAGCTCCCGCACAGGCCAGTCAAAGCCCTTCTCTGTCCCATTACTCCAATGGTGGAACCAGTTTCCCCCTGATGCTTTTTATTATTGTATTTTACTACTAGCACTAACTTTGTGATCTCTGTGCAGTGTGGGAGCAATGAGCCATCTGCAATCTTTTTGGGCTCCAACTCTATTCAAATTAAAGGTTCAGCAGGTTCATGGGGAAAAGAAAAAGACCCCAAACTGTTTATATTAGACAAAGTGCTGAGATCTTGATTCACTGTATTATCTGAGTTCACTGACAAAAGCTTCTCTCCATAAATTTGTCTAAGGATGTGTCCACGAAGCACTCTGAATGAATAAGGCTTTTTTATGTACAGGATAGGCATTTTTATTTAGAATTCATAAAGAGCAGCCATTTTACAAGGCTGGATTACATTAAATCCTAAATGGAGGAGAGTAGATTCTGATATTACCATGAAGCCACATTGAGTCCTACTAGCCACACACACACACACACACACGCCAGTTTATTATGTTTTGGGAATGGACGTTCTCCCTCTCTCTTCCAACTCTATCTCTGTCCCTCCCTCTCTCACTTCCTCCATCTTGTCTGGCTAACATGCTTGTCCTTAATTTGCCTCTCCTGCACCGGGGTGAGGCCGGAGGAACATACTGTCTCCTTCTGGCTGGGAATACTAAGAGACCATCCTCTTCTCTGGGCTGTCTTTGTGTCTAAGTACAGCAGTCTCCAAGGTTACATAACCTTGCATCAAATCAACAATGACCTTTGTCTGACATTAGCAGCCAGTGTTCTGGGATAGAGCACCCCATGGGACCGTCAGGCACGTCACCTGAAGACTCGCCTCTTATCCCCAACGAAAAGGCCACCGCAATAGAAGGGCTCGGTTGAGCACGGCTGGAAGTAGGTAGGTAGGTAGGTAGGTAGGTAGGTAGGTAGAGAGAGAGAGAGAGAGAGAGAGAGAGAGAGAGAGAGAGAGAGAGAGAGAGAGAGAGAGAGAAAGAGAGAAAGAGAGAGAAAGAGAGAGAAAGAGAGAGAGAAAGAGAGAAAGAGAGAAATGGCCTCTTGTTTATGCTGACTAGAGAGTTGCTGACTGCGCTCACCTAGGTTATTTTGGGGTCAGGGAGAGGTGAGGCTACAGATAGCTAGGCATGGCTCCTCTACAAGACATGTACTTTCACAAAAACATTTGAAACAGTAGTAGAAAAGAAACAGGTTCCTCATGAAGAAACAGTAGCAGAAAAGAAACAGATTCCTCATGAAGAAACAGTAGCAGAAAAGAAACAGATTCCTCATGAAGAAACAGTAGCAGAAAAGAAACAGATTCCTCATGAAGAAACAGTAGCAGAAAAGAAACAGATTCCTCATGAAGAAACAGTAGCAGAAAAGAAACAGGTTCCTCATGAAGAAACAGTAGCAGAAAAGAAACAGGTTCCTCATGAAGAAACAGGTTCCTCTCCATCTACGTAACATTGCAAAAATCCGAAACTTTCTGTCCAAAAATTATGCAGAAAGATTAATCCATGCTTTTGTCACTTCTAGGTTAGACTACTGCAATGCTCTACTTTCCGGCTACCCGGATAAAGCACTAAATAAACTTCAGTTGGTGCTAAATACAGCTGCTAGAATCCTGAGTAGAACCAAAAAATTTGATCATATTACTCCAGTGCTAGCCTCTCTACACTGGCTTCCTGTCAAAGCAAGGGCTGATTTCAAGGTTTTACTGCTAACCTACAAAGCATTACATGGGCTTGCTCCTACCTATCTCTCTGATTTGGTCCTGCCGTACATACCTACACGTACGCTACGGTCACAAGACGCAGGCCTCCTAATTGTCCCTAGAATTTCTAAGCAAACAGCTGGAGGCAGGGCTTTCTCCTATAGAGCTCCATTTTTATAGAACGGTCTGCCTACCCATGTCAGAGACGCAAACTCGGTCTCAACCTTTAAGTCTTTACTGAAGACTCATCTCTTCAGTGGGTCATATGATTGAGTGTAGTCTGGCCCAGGAGTGGGAAGGTGAACGGAAAGGCTCTGGAGCAACGAACCGCCCTTGCTGTCTCTGCCTGGCCGGTTCCCCTCTTTCCACTGGGATTCTCTGCCTCTAACCCTATTACAGGGGCTGAGTCACTGGCTTACTGGGGCTCTCTCATGCCGTCCCTGGAAGGGGTGCGTCACCTGAGTGGGTTGATTCACTGATGTGGTCATCCTGTCTGGGTTGGCGCCCCCCCTTGGGTTGTGCCATGGCGGAGATCTTTGTGGGCTATACTCGGCCCTGTCTCAGGATGGTAAGTTGGTGGTTGAAGATATACCTCTAGTGGTGTGGGGGCTGTGCTTTGGCAAAGTGGGTGGGGTTATATCCTTCCTGTTTGGCCCTGTCCGGGGGTGTCCTCGGATGGGTCCACAGTGTCTCCTGACCCCTCCTGTCTCAGCCTCCAGTATTTATGCTGCAGTAGTTTATGTGTCGGGGGGCTAGGGTCAGTTTGTTATATCTGGAGTACTTCTCCTGTCCTATTCGGTGTCCTGTGTGAATCTAAGTGTGCGTTCTCTAATTCTCTCCTTCTCTCTTTCTTTCTCTCTCTCGGAGGACCTGAGCCCTAGGACCATGCCCCAGGATTACCTGACATGATGACTCCTTGCTGTCCCCAGTCCACCTGGCCGTGCTGCTGCTCCAGTTTCAACTGTTCTGCCTTCTTATTATTCGAACATGCTGGTCATTTATGAACATTTGAACATCTTGGCCATGTTCTGTTATAATCTCCACCCGGCACAGCCAGAAGAGGACTGGCTACCCCACAGAGCCTGGTTCCTCTCTAGGTTTCTTCCTAGGTTTTGGCCTTTCTAGGGAGTTTTTCCTAGCCACCGTGCTTCTACACCTGCATTGCTTGCTGTTTGGGGTTTTAGGCTGGGTTTCTGTACAGCACTTTGAGATATCAGCTGATGTACAAAGGGCTATATAAATACATTTGATTTGATTTGATAAAGAAACAGTAGTAGATAAGAAACAGATTCCTCATAAAGAAACAGTAGCAGAAAAGAAACAGGTTCCTCATAAAGAAACAGTAGCAGAAAAGAAAGGTTCCTCATGAAGAAACAGTAGCAGAAAAGAAACAGGTTCCTCATGAAGAAACAGTAGCAGAAAAGAAACAGGTTCCTCATGAAGAAACAGTTGTTGAAAAGAAACAGGTTCCTCATAAAGAAATAGTAGCAGAAAAGAAACAGGTTCCTCATGAAGAAACAGTAGAACCCTAGACAGCATGACAGGGATTTATTTTTAAGGCAGTGGAGGAAATGGGCCATGATATCCTACACATCCTGCACTCTGGTGGTGAGAGGCTGTACTTCATGCAGGGAGGAAGGGCACTCCTGCTCCTATAAGCTTGGGGAATAAAGGAAAGCTGTGTCCATGGGAACGGGCTTGGAATACTGATGCCACAGTGCAGGGGTGCATTGGAGCTGCAGTCTATTCTGGCAAGCTCAGGCTAAGGCCTTAGGTATTCTCATTACAGCTGTCCTCTGAAGGCCATCATCAAAACCGGAAGGTTGCAAGTTCAAACCCCTGAGCTGACAAGGTACAAATCTGTCATTCTGCCTCTGAACAAGGCAGTTAAGCCACTGTTCCTAGGCCGTCATTGAAATTAAGAATTTGTTCTTAACTGACTTGCCTGGTTAAATAAAGGTAAAATAAAAATCTTACCTTTTTGTCAGAACTGGGCTTACAAGGTACCCCCTGTCACTATTATTCGATTGTGAATATCTTAAAGATAATAATACAACATTGATCAAATAGCAGCAGTGAAATAGTCTCTCATCATGTCCACATTGCGTTTGTCACTAAGCTTGTCAAAGTCCCCAGTCAGTCCTTCTGGTCCCCATAAGGGATTGTATGATTTGTGACCCACTGCCTCTAAATGTTGAAAGTAAAGAGACATTAGAATAAAATGCACCATGAACTCCTTCTTTTCCTCCACTGGTAACGGCCGTGGCCAAACTTGGAGATGTTGTCGATTAACTTAAGGTCGATCTTCTCCAGGGCCTCCCGAGTGGCACAGTCGCGGCTGGCTGCGACAGAACCTGGACTCGAACCCAAAATCTCTAGTGGCACAGCTAGCACTGTGATGCAGTGCCTTAGACTATAAGGCACTGCATCACAGTGCTAGCTGTGCCACTAGAGATTTTGGGTTAGACTGGGAGACCCATGGGGCGGCACACAATTGGCCCAGGGTCGTCCGGGTTAGGGGAGGGTTTGGCTGGCAGGGATGTCCTTGTCCCTTCACACACTGGTGGGCTGGGTGCAGTGCACGCTGACACGGTCACCAGGTGCACATGCAGTGTTTCTTCTGACACATTGGTGTGGCTGGCCTCTGGGTTAAGTGGGCGTTGTGTCAAGAAGCAGTGTGGTTTGGTTGGTTTGTGTTTCAGAGGACACACAGCTCTTGACCTTTGCCTCTCCCGAGTCCATACAGGAGTTGCAACAATGAGACAAGACTGTAACTACAGTGCCTTGCAAAAGTATTCATCCCCTTGGTGTTTTTCCTATTTTGTTGCATTACAACCTGGATTTTTATCTGGATTTCATGTAATGGACATACAAAAAATATGTGAAATGAAAACAATTACTTCTTCCAAAAATTTCAAAAAAATGTCAAACGGAAAAGTGGTGCGTCCATATGTATTCACCCCCTTTGCTATGAGGCCCCTAAATAAGATCTGGTGCAACCAATTACCTTCAGAAGTCACATAATTAGTTAAATAAAGTCCACCTGTTTGCAATCTAAGCGTCACATTATCTCAGTAAATTTATACAACTGTTCTGAAAGGCCCCAGAATCTGCAACACCACTTAGCGAGGGGCACCACCAAGGAAGCAGCACCATGAAGACCAAGGACCTCTCCAAACAGGTCAGGGACAAAGTTCTGGAGAGGTACAGATCAGGGTTGGGTTATAAAAAAATATCAGAAACTTTGAACATCCCACGGAGCGCCATTAAATCCATTATTAAGAAATTGAAATTATATGGCACCACAACAAACCTGCCAAGGCAAGGAGGGTATTAATCAGAGAGGCAACAAAGAGACCAAAGATAACCCTGAAGGAGCAAAACTCCACAGTCTAGAGTGGAGTATCTGTCCATACGACCACTTTAAGCTGTAAACTCCACAGAGTGGCCAGAAAAAATCCATTGCTTAAAGAAAAAAATAAGCAAACATGTTTGGTGTTCGCCAAAAGGCATGTGGGAGACTCCCCAAACATATGGAAGAAGGTACTCTGGTCAGATGAGACTAACATTTAGCTTTTTGGCCATCAAGGAAAATGCTATGTCTGGCGCAAACGCAACATCGCTCATCACCCCAAGAATAACATCCCCACAGTGAAGCCTGGTGGTGGCAGCATCATGTTGTGGGGATGTTTTTCATCGGCAGGGACTGGGAAACTGGTCCGAATTGAAGGAATGATGGCTGGTGCTAAATACAGGGACATTCATGGCATTCTGGTTTCAGTCTTCCAGAGAATTGAGATTGGGACGGAGGTTCACCTTCCAGCAGGACAATGACCCTAAGCATACTGCTAATGCAACACTTGAGTGGTTTAAGGGGAAACATGTAGATGCCTTGGAATGGCCTAGTCAAAGCCCAGACCTCAATCCAATTGAGAATCTGTACCAATTGGATACCATGAAATTGGGTAGAAAAAGGGGTAAAAAATAAATAATAGCAGAGGCAGAAATGGGCTGTTTCATATTTGATAAAGCCCTGAGAAGGTACTTCAGAGCAGATGGAGAGATTCTTCCAGAAAGAGGCTGAACAGTTGACCTCACCTCCATTAGAAAGGCAGGGAGTAATTAGTTCTGTATTTTACAGTGTTACTGGCAGATTTGGAGAAAGAAGTGATATTGTGTATAAGAGTGCTGTAGGTGTTGGGACTGGACGTACCTGTGCTTGCGCTGCAGTGAGGGTCAGTGCCTCTGGAGGTTATTATTGTAGTAGGATGTCCCTTGGGGGTATCCGTACCTATGTAGGACATGCGAGGGTTAGGTTAATAAACAGGCTGGAGCTAGAACCTCATTGTCGCGCGTCTTTATTTTAGATCATACTACATGGTGTCAGAAGTGGTTTTAAAATTCACATAAACGTGAAAGAGGTACCAAGTAAATCATACATTCAGGTTGTTTCAAAGCAGGGAGGGCACAGTGTTGGAGATAAAACAGAGTATATCATTATTTTGCTAGCTAACGAGCAAGGACTAAGTTATGTTAGATTTGCGTCAATTCGAATCTGGTATCAGGATAAATATGACAATGAGTCACAGATTGTATACTATGTATTTTTTATTAGCTAAGCAATAAGTGGTAAATGCAATTTTCGTATATACGGGCTCTCTGTCCCACCTCGCAGGGCAAACAGAGAACTGACTTGTTCTTGACAAAGATATTATAAATATACCCTGACAGAAATAGTTCCTGCTTCCAAGCCGGCCTGTCAGAGTAGAGATTGGGCGTGGTTTAGACTCACCCAGCCTATCGTTGATTGTTGGCGCAGAGGCTGGTCCCAGCCCCCTAAGCGCTTCAGTTGACAGATGTAACTGTTCCTGTGAAGAATATCTATGCGCACCTGGCTCCTGTTATCTAACAAAAGACTGTTTGTTCCCGCAACACTACGTTCTGAATGTGCCACCCCCCAACTCATTGCATAGTTCCTGTCTTCATGTTATTCTGTATTTCTCCATCATGAGAAAGGCCCATGGCCCTGAAACTGTTAACAATGTTTCAAGTCAGCTATGTTGCAAAACACATACATACATCCACACAAACCAACAGCAGATAATATTCAATCACATACATGGTAACGGGCTATAGTGCATAACACAGAATCCTCATAGTTACTGCTAAGCAGCATGTTGCAAGAGGAAGAAGCTGGCGGGATTTCAGGGTTTGAGACTCCAAGTTCAACGGGCTCTGGCGCAAACACAGACAGGCCAGTGGCTAGTGCTGACAGATTTCACATTAGTCCCCCAGATAATTTTGTTTGTATGGACATTCAAAACTGTCCGGAATGGATCAGGAGCTTTGAAAGGTAGAGGGTAGCATCAGGCTTAAACGTGAAAAATGAGGCATTTCAAGTTAATACACTGATCTACTCTATGGGTGATGAAGCCGAGGATATATTAAATGCTTCAACGTTGACTGAGGAAGAGAAACTTAACTACAGTGCCGTTAAAGACTGTTTTGAAATGCATTTTGTAGGGAGACACAACATTTTGAGGGAGCTAGGTTTAATATGCGCAAACAGGAGCAGGGTGAAACGACCAACAGTTGTCAGTTTGGCGCCCTCAGGGAAGAGCTGATCCGAGATCGGATTGTAGTCGGAATAAGAAATATATCACTTTCTGAAAAGTTACAGTTGGATTCCCAGTTTATCTGGTCCAAAGCTGTAAACCAGGTTAGGCAGAGTGAGACAGTAAAAAGACAGCAGACGATACTGCGCGACAGCAGCTCCTTGCAGAACGAAGAGAGTGAGGAAATACATGCATTTTCATACAGAGCAAAAATAACGGAGGGGAACAGAGAACAGAGACAGACGTGGAGAAAACAATCACAGACAGCACCAGTAGCTAGTTCCAATGTTTGTCGCAAATGTGGGAAAGATTGCCCAGCAAAGGATGCGGAATGCAGGAAATGTCACAGGAGAGGACACTTTTCAGCTGTCTGTCAATTAAAGCAAATGCATGATGTTTCAGAGGAGGTACAGCAGGACAGCATCTTTCTGGGAGAAGTAAAGGGAAACAATCCTGGCTGGCATTCAGACATTAAACTCAATGGGGAGGTTGTGTCATTTAAACTAGACACTGGGGCAGCAGTGACAGCTATCCCAACTAGGCTGTATAGCTATAGCAGAGATGGCCCTTTGCTCTCTACAAACAAAAAACTGTTGGTTCTGTTAGGGACAAAAGCACTGGACGACTTGCCTCCCAGAGTTCTGCGCTTCCGCCTCAGATTACTGAGGTTCACCTACAAGATGGTGTATGTGCCAAGGAAGGCACTGATCACAGCAGATCCACTCTCCAGGGCCCCAATTAAACATCCATTATCAGAGGAGGAGCCATGTCTAGAGGGTGAGGTACAGGTGTCCATTAATGCAATAAGGGACAGTCTACCTGCATCTCAGACCAGATTGCAGAGGAGCAACAACGAGACCACATCTGCCAACAGATAGTGTAGCAGTGCAAAAAGGGATGGCCCAGGCAGGAGGAACTGCCTCAGCTGCTGAAGCCCTATTGGGTGCACCAAAGTGACTTCCACTGTAATGGAGACCTTCTCATGAAAGGACAACAGATAGTTATCCCAGAGACTCTACAACCAGAAATGCTAGACAGAGTGCATGATGGACACATGGGGATAACCAAATGCAGACTGAGGGCTCAACAGTCAGTGTGGTGGCTTGGTCTGAGTACTCAGATTGCCAAGCTAGTGGCCCATTGTGAGGTCTGTACAAAATGTCAACCTTGTCACCCGGAGCCAATGATGGCAACGGAGCTGCCAAAACGGCCATGGCAAAAGGTAGGGGCGGATATGTTCTATTGGAAAAATGACACTTATCTGCTAGTGGTAGATTACTACTCAAGATACATTGAAATAGCAAAGACACCCATAACCACATCAGCTGGTGTTATCAATGGATTAAAGTTTTAAAAATTCCAGGCAAGGGGTCGCTGAGGTCCTGGTTACAGATAACGCTCCCCAGTTCTCTGCGAGGTCCTTTTCTGCTTTTGCCGCAGAATATGACTTCATACATGTGACCAGTAGCCCCTACCATGCACAGAGTAATGGTGAGGCAGAGAGAGCTGTGAAAACAGTCAAGGGACTGCTGAAAAAGAACAAGGATCCATACAGGGCTCTATTAGCTTACAGAGTTACACCACTGCATCATGGGCCGTCGCCTGCCGAGCTCCTGATTGGGCAGGAGGCTGCGTTCCCCATTGCCTGTCTCGCCGGCTCAGCTTAAACCCCGATGGCCTAACAGGAAGGCCTTCACTGAGTGGGACAAACGTCTGAAACAAATGCAAACTGGAGACTTTAATCGGAGACACCGTGCTAAGGAGAGGCCAGAGCTGACCGAAGGTCAACACGTGTGGATTACAAACTCAAAGACACCAGCAATAGTGCTGAGGAAAGCGGATGCCCCACGCTCCTATGTGGTGGACACAGGCTTAGAAGAGGTACGAAGGAACAAAACACACCTCAGAGCTCTTCCAGATCTACCAGCCACACAGACTGAGGCCACAGAAAAGGCACAAAAAGAGGGTGAAGGAGAGAGAAAGCTCACAGAGCCACAAGCGCGCCCAAAAGGTATGTGAAGCCACCAGAGTGGCTGAAAGACTATGTTACGTGAAGAGAAAACATACTGCTGGGGAACATAACCAGCAAAAAGAGACTGTACCTAAGTTAATGTTCATACTGTGTGATTTAATACTTTCATACTGTTTCAGGATGGGAAGTAGCATGTTAGAGAATAATACTGGTTTCCAAATTGCATTTCAGTTATGCTTCAGTGGTTATGCATGTTGAGTTCTTGTTCATGGGAGAGGGGAAGATGTAGTAGGATGTCCCTTGGGGGTATCCGTACCTATGTAGGACATGCGAGGATTAGGTTAATAAACAGGCTGGAGCTAGAACCTCATTGTCGCGCGTCTTTATTTTAGATCATACTACAATTAATACACAACACAGGCCATGTCCATGACTCTCCCTCCAGACACTGTTTCACTTCTTTCAGTGGATGCATCATGTTCATATCACATTCTTTGGGATTTGTTTCCCCTCCTTGGACCTCAACGACTAGAAATGCTTCCGTTGGGGAAAGTTTTGAAAAACTGAAATGTGCTATTGTGTGAACAATGCTCCAAAGACATAAAGTAGCACTTCAGTCTCATTCTCACCTCATTGAACACCTGATTTATTTAACAAAAGGCACATCTCAATAGGTGGTCCAGGTATGTCTGACACGGCACAAGTGGGGGTGTTCTCTATTGCTCCTCTATTGTTCCTCGAGCCAATGGACTTCCCATCAAACCAACTCCTTGAATGACCTCCTCCAGGGATATCACCTTCACAGGAAACGTTTAAAAATCACTGGAGGACATCTTTAAGTTAATAGGAAATAAGGACCTTGAAAATCCTTCTGAAAATCCTTTTTTTTGCAAAGGGTGCAGAATACTGTATTATGCAGAGATGTGTAGCGGGAGACGTGAGGGACGTCTAAATGGAGTGCGAGGCCCTCAGGGTCCTCCTCATAACCTGCTGAAGTGGAGGTGAAAGCACTTTTGAGTGGAAGGCTTAATTGCTGTATAGAGCTAGGTGAGCTCTGTACTGAAGCCAAATATGGGTAGAACACATGGACATACACAGAGTGTACAAAACATTAGGAACACCTGCTCTTACCATGACAGACTGACCAGGTGAAAGCTATGCTCCCTTATTGATGTAACTTGTGAAATCCACTTCAATCGGTGTAGATGAAGGGTAGGAGACGGGTTAAATAATTATTTTTAAGCCTTGAGACAATTTAGACAAAAATTGTATATGTGTGCCATTCAGATAGTGAACGGGCACGACAAAATATTATTATTAATATTTGAACAGGGTATGGTAGTATGTGCCAGGCGCACCAATTTGTGTCAAGAACTGCAATGCTGCTGGGTTTTTACATGTTCAACAGTTTCCTGTGTGTATCAAGAATGGTCCACCACCCAATGGACTTCCAGCCAACTGTTGGATAAACCTGTCAATAATCAACTGACTGGCTTTATTGATGTTTATAGTATTCTCTCAAGTATGCAATCTGACTTCCGCTCAGGTTATGGGTGTGTCACCATTGCCCTTGATTCTAAGCAATATTGTGCTGCTATTTTTATTGACTTGGCCAAAGCTTTTGATACGATAGACCATTCCATTCTTGTGGGCCGGCTAAGGACTATTGGTGTCTCTGAGGGGTCTTTGGCCTGGTTTGCTAACTACCTCTCTCAAAGAGTGCAGTGTATAAAGTCAGAATATTTGCTTTCTCAGCCACTGCCTGTCACCAAGGAAGTACCCCAAGGACGGTGCACTGTCCTTCTCTCAGCACATACCAAAGCTGCAGGTTAAATAGGTTAAATCTAGACTTGGTTTCCTCTATCGTAATCACTCCTCTTTCACCTCAGCTGCCAAACTAACCCTGAATCGGATGACCATCCTACCCCAGCTAGATTACAGAGACGTCATTTATAGATTGGCAGGTAAGGGTGCTCTCAGGCGGCTAGATGTTTACCATTCGGCCAGCAGAATTGCCACCAATGCTCCTTATAGGACACTCTACTCTGTAAACGGGTCATCTCTGTATACCTGTCACAAGACCCACTGATTGATGCTTATTTATAAAACAGTCTTAGGCCTCACTCCCCCCTATCCGAGGTATCTACTCATCCTCCACATACAACACCTGTTCCGCCAGTGACATTGTGCCAAAGTTGCCACAAGCGAAAACATTCCCGGCCCAACAAATTGAGGCTGAGGGCAAAAGGGTGTGCAACTCAATAGAAAGGTGTTAATGTTCTGTACTTTGTATAGCCAGTTGGCTGAATGGAAAATGACTTGCATTTAGAAAGACATGTGGCTGTATACTTTCACATTCATGTAAAGCAATGGTCTAAATCGGACAAGGAATTTATCTCGACATACCATCATCCTGATTAGTGCGCTCTGGACTGCAGTGTTCTTTCCCTTGAAAATCCAGACAGCCTGCAGGAGCAGGCCATATCACAATAGTCCAGTCCATTTCTCAGTGTTGATGGAATAAGTGCCAGGATGTTACCCTGACTAAACTCCCATCACGCACAAAAATGATTTTAGCAGAGCATTTATACAATCTTGCAGTGTAACTATGCAGGCAGTCATGAGATTCACAACCCATCTATTAGCCTTGAACTGTACTAATGAACCACAGCTGCTGTTTTCATTATTCACCGAGCTGTCATCTGCAGCTTCCCAATATGCTGACAGGCAACAGTACAAGGCCACCAGTACTGCCCAAATGCATCAACATCCTTCAGCTCCCTCAAGGTAGGCAACCACGACCTTGAGGTGGGCCTGGACACAGGCAAGCAGTGCTTTTAAAGTTGCTAATTTCATGAGCCATGTTGACCGTGACAAGTTTGAAACAAGTGTGGAACCATTCTTGCCCACGTGGGCCGATCGTCAGGCAGTACGCACAGCCAAAATGGACTATAAAAATATTGAATTGCCAAAATTTTTAACTGTATTATTTAACCTAGTGGTCAACGTGACTAAATTCACAGAAATGTGAGTTAGAGGCACTCAAACACAAGTCTTAAGGGGCAGGTCAGTTATGTGCATCTGTTCAGTTTGAGTCTTTGTACACCAGTGTCAGACAATAGGTGGTACAAACAATAGCTACATGACTTTGTGACAAAAATAATCTAGTCAAATTCCCTGAAGGTTGCTGGGCTGTCAACTGTCCTACTTATCAAGTGTCAAATTTATCAAGCCACATTTAGCAAATAAGCAATTCATTTTTTGTTGAACAAATTCATGCATCGACCCAAATACAAGAACTCAATTTGCTGGGCCACATAGGCCTCAGATTAAAGTGTGAGATTATGCATATCATAAGAAACGAGAAAGGGCTTTTCACTTGTTTTATTATTAAACAACTCCGCAGTGCAGCATGAGGACTCATACCACCAGACAGAGCTAGAGGACGACATTTAAGCAGTCTCTTCCTTGGCAATGCGGTCCTTCTTGAGTGGTCCCTGTAGACAAAAAGGACAAGTGGTCAGTGACAATGCATATACAGAGTTGAATTAAGCAGCCTCTACACCATCTGTGGCTCCAGGGGTGATGTTCCCAGAGAGTGAACAGGGAACAGCAAAAAAATGATGCCGCTCCCCTGCCTCACTGAAGTTTGATCTAGCACCTGAATGGAACCCAAATTCATACCAAGAGTGAACCAGGTTACGATAAGTGCACTACAGGCATAGGGGACTGAGCTGCAATGCCGGTTGTACGTGAACTAGTGGGTCCACTACATTGATCCAGGGGACTTGTGAAACAGAGTGAAGACAAGGGAAGAGACAAGTAAATGTCATGGAAACGGAACGCACCATGAACGCCTTCTTTTCCTCCACTGTCTGGAAGCGGCCGTGGCCAAACTTGGAGGTGGTGTCGATGAACTTGAGGTCGATCTTCTCCGTGGCACGACGGCTGGACTGCACCAACAGAGACTGAAAGAAAGCAGCATATATTTTTTAAATACAGATTAGTGATGCATTCCTTTAACGGGCCATACAGGACAATAACATTTAGCGCATTGTCCATCTGGTATGAAACAAATGCCCTAAAGTCAATACACGCCAGAACTCTACATGCAACAGGGCCAGCACACGGCCATTAGTTTCATCGGCCCAGGGAGGGAACTACCCGTATTTAATATGTACCTATTCAGTTCAGCCAACCTATAAGTACCTAAATGCCAACTGACAATGCATTGGAATAAGCATGCATAAGATGGAATTGTCTCTTTCCTCACCTTACGCAGGGTTAGCACCCTCTTCTTGACTCCAATTGTGCAGCCCTTCAGCATGACAAAGTCATTGGTCACCTCTCCGTAGTGGACAAAGCCACCCAAAGGGGTGATGCTCTTGTTGGACAGATCGTACTCGGTGGCGGCGTTGTTCTTCACCAGCTTGCCGTCCTTGGTGTGGTAGCCCTGACCGATCTTGTAGATCTTCTTGTTGATCTCTGTGCGGTGGTGGTAGCCCTTCTGACCAGCGCGGGCCACGGAGAAGGCCACACGGGAGGGATGCCAGGCACCGATACAGGCCACCTTACGCAGACCACGATGGGTCTTACGGGGGAGCTTCTTTGTGTGCCAACGGCTGGTGACACCTAAAGGGGAAATTTCAGTGTTTAGTACCTGAGGACTTGGCATGAATAACTGAAGCTTGGTTAACTAGTCATTTGTGGGTTGTGGTCTCAGAAGGCAACATGGAATGCATCCTCATGCGTGTCAGACGCCATGCCTGACGCAGTGTTCCGTGGTCTCACACACAAAGCCCTTAACCTTGTGACTAGGGGGCAGTATTTTCATTTTTGGAAAATAACGTTCCCGTAGTAAACGGTATATTTTGTCAGGACCAGATGCTAGAATATGCATATAATTGACAGCTTAGGATAGAAAACACTCCAAAGTTTCCTAAACTGTAAAAAGATTGTCTGTGAGTGTAACAGAACTGATGTTGCAGGCGAAAGCCTGAGAAATCCAAACAGGAAGGGACTCTTATTTAGAAGGCTCTGCATTCCTATTGAGCAGTGAATGGGCTATCAACCAGGTTACTTTTTCTATGGCTTCCCTAATGTGTCTAGTGTCACAATACATAGTTTCAGGTTTTTATTTTGAAAAATGGGCCTGAACGTCAACATTACATCAGTGGTCAGCTGAAGTCTCTCAGAGTGTTTGGTGCATAAAGGACAAATGCGGCCATTGTTTCGCTCTATCCTACTAAGAAGCCACCAGTCCCGGGTTGATATATTATCGAATAGATATTTGAAAAACACCTTGAGGGTTGATTATAAAAAAACATTTGCCATGTTTTTGTCGATATTATGGAGCTAATTTGGAATATTTTTCGGCGTTTGTGACTGCAGTTTCCGGGCGATTTCTCAGCCAAATGTGAACAAACGAAGCTATTTCGCCTACAAAAATAATATTTTTGGATTAAAGGAACATTGGCTAACTGACTGCGAGTGTCGTGAGTGAAAACATCCGAAGCTCAAAGTCAAACGACTTAATTTGATTGCTTTTCTGATTTCCGTGACCAAGTCACCTGCTGCTAGCTGGACAAAATGCTATGCTATCGATAAACTTACAAATGCTTGTCTAGCTTTGGCTGTAGAACATATTTTGAAAATCTGAGATGACAGGGTGATTAAAAGGCTAAGCTGGGTCTCAATATATTTCACTTGTGATTTTCATGAATAGGAATATCTATGTCCACTGCGTTATGCTAATTAGAGTCAGTCGATGATTAAGCCCATTCATGCGGGATGGGGAGTCACTAGAGGTTAAGACATACCTTTGTATCCGTGACCCTTTGTGACACCGATGACGTCGATCATCTCATCCTGGGTGAAGACATTGGTGATGGGGATAGACTGCTCCAGCTTCTCACGGGCCCAGTCCACCTTGTCAGAGATGGAGCCTCCATTGAGCTGCACCTCCATCAAGTGGGACTTCTTCTGCCTCAGGGGCAGCAGCCTCATCTGGAGGGGGAGGAGAGAGGCAGTTGAGCCTGCTAGTCCTGGGACAAGGACCAGTATAGCTAGTACAAACACCGTGTGTTCAACCCAAAATTGGGTTAAATGTGATCTAGGGACATAGTCTCAGAAGGAAGGCAGCATGGAATGTATCCTCATGCGTGTCGGACGTCATGCATGACGCAGTGTTCCGTGGTCTCATCACAGACAAAGGGAGATCTGATTCATTAAAACTACGTGGCATTGCAGGGAGCGTTTTCTATCCTGCTCACTCACCTGCGTGTGGGCGATGATGCGGACGACCTGGCAGTACTTCTTCATGGAGGCGAAGTCCTTCTCCAGCTGCTTCTTGCCATCGTCATCCTGCCACTTCTTGCAGTACTTTGTGAAGGCCTTCTTCTTGGACTTGTACCTGAGAGCATGCAGCGTGACCGGAGGGTAGGGGAGAAGAGGCACACGGGTTGGCACAGGTCCTTCATAACCCCAGGGGGCCAGCGGAAGAACACTGTACTCAGCTGCTCGCCCAGCCTTCACAGGGGCGAAGGGGGCAGTTACAGCTTCAGAAAGGTTTTCGGCTCATGGCGCGGTTTCTAAGAAGCGCTTTCCACCGGCCAGAGGAGCCCGGAGCTCATCAGGTCACGAGGCACCCGAGCGGAGCTGCCACCAGGGGGGGCACCAGATGTTAAGTATACACTATCTAGTCAAAATGTTTGTTTAAATATCTATAAGTATACACTATCCAACCAAGTCAAAATGTTTGTTTAAATATCTATTATTTTTCACATGTATAACGACTCACCAGTTCCTGTAGAAGCGACGCTTGCACTCGTCACTGATGTGCTCAGCGAAGATGGTCTTGAAGGAACGCAGGCCACGGGGGGTCTCGACATAACCCACAACACCCACCACAACCATGGGAGGAGTCTCCACAATGGTCACAGCCTCAACCACTTCCTTCTTGTTCACCTCTGTAGGAAAATAGTCAGGTATGAAGGTTAGTAATACAGGAGCTCCACGGTAGACTTATATTGCATAATGTCAATGCTCAACGACTGCGCTCAGTGCTCGACATTCATCAAGGGTTAGACCCAATATGTCCGCCCGTCGAGGGGATCATCACAGGCAGAAAAAAACACACACTAATGCAAGACCGAAATTAATATGGCTTGGTTATGTATTCATAAATCCCACAGCAATATTCACCCAGTTAATTAAACAAAACCGAAAGAAGCCAAATACTCACTTGAGCCAGGTCTGTCGACTTCACGCACGATGTGAGTCATGCCAGCCTTGTAGCCAAGGAAGGCAGTCAAGTGGACTGGTTTGCTGGGGTCATCCTTGGGGAAACTCTTCACCTTACCACGGTGACGTCTGCTCCTCTTACGGGGCAGGAAACCCAAGGATCCGTGGCGGGGAGCCGAAAATTTACGGTGGGACTGTGAAGACAACGCAATTTAGCACATTGTCCTGTCCATGAGGCATACAAAACTATATGAACGCACTTGAGTCAGTATGTCAGAACTCGACATTGAACAGGAACAGCACGAGGCCAACCATTCTGTCCGCCCGTCGAGGGACTCGTCACCCATATTCAATGCAACCTCACTAAATAAATCCCAACTGAAGGATGTAAACAGAGTCTTGGAATAAACATGTGTAACGGTAGTCGTTAGAGGTTCGGAGGACCTGCTACTGTTGGGCGGGCTAATGGGTCAGGCCTCATAAAACGTAAAGCCCGTTATAAAACAGAAATTTAACTAACACGTTGTCAGTTTTAAACTGTTTGATTGTGAACCAACGTTACAAAATGTCTATTTAAAATGCAATTGAGAACGAAGCATGCTAGGCCTCAGTGGATCAGCCATTTTAAACTACCAGTATGCCAACGATTACTTCATATAGTCATTCTGTAATAATCTAAGACCATGTTATTATGGTAAGGTGTAACATCATACAACTATTAATTACAGATAGACACATCTTACCTACTGACTTAGAGGGGGAACATATAAGGTTTAAGAAGATGCTAAACAGATTGAAACCGCAAGTCCAAAAGAAAGAGGAACTCACCATTTTGTCTCAGAGCCGTTTGAAAAAGAGGCCTATGTAAGGGGGATGTTTGGTATTTATACAAGGACGTAACATCACGTGATTAAAGTCGCAAAACCATGACATGGCTCCGCCTCCTGCTGTACAAACGCTTGCTTCAAAATCTAGAATTCCACTGTACCAGACATCTCACTCAGCAATTTGGTCTGGGCTTGTAGTTGAAGGAAGGCCAATGGATTGGTTTGCTGCAGTTTTGTTAGGGTTGTTGTTAAAGTGTTTTCCTATGAACAGCAGGGGACTGTCTAGCGGGGCAGGAAACAAGGATGTGGCGGGGAGCCGAAAATTTACGGTGGGACTGTGAAGACAACGCAATTTAGCACATTGTCCTGTCCATGAGGCATACAAAACTATATGAACGCACTTGAGTCAGTATGTCAGAACTCGACATTGAACAGGAACAGCACGAGGCCAACCATTCTGTCCGCCCGTCGAGGGACTCGTCACCCATATTCAATGCAACCTCACTAAATAAATCCCAACTGAAGGATGTAAACAGAGTCTTGGAATAAACATGTGTAACGGTAGTCGTTAGAGGTTCGGAGGACCTGCTACTGTTGGGCGGGCTAATGGGTCAGGCCTCATAAAACGTAAAGCCCGTTATAAAACAGAAATTTAACTAACACGTTGTCAGTTTTAAACTGTTTGATTGTGAACCAACGTTACAAAATGTCTATTTAAAATGCAATTGAGAACGAAGCATGCTAGGCCTCAGTGGATCAGCCATTTTTAAACTACCAGTATGCCAACGATTACTTCATATAGTCATTCTGTAATAATCTAAGACCATGTTATTATGGTAAGGTGTAACATCATACAACTATTAATTACAGATAGACACATCTTACCTACTGACTTAGAGGGGGAACATATAAGGTTTAAGAAGATGCTAAACAGATTGAAACCGCAAGTCCAAAAGAAAGAGGAACTCACCATTTTGTCTCAGAGCCGTTTGAAAAAGAGGCCTATGTAAGGGGGATGTTTGGTATTTATACAAGGACGTAACATCACGTGATTAAAGTCGCAAAACCATGACATGGCTCCGCCTCCTGCTGTACAAACGCTTGCTTCAAAATCTAGAATTCCACTGTACCAGAAATGCATCAGCTAATAGATAAGGCAAAAGCTCTTGTGATTGGTGCAACACCTTTTTTATTTTACAACTGTCCATCTCAACTTGTTCTCAACTAGCCTACCTGGTTAAATAAAGGTGAAATAAACATTTTTAAAAACAGGAAAACCAGTCACCGCATATAAAACATTCTATACATCCATGTAAGGTACACAATAAATAATAAACACACAAATTGAAGATCAAGGCAACAACTCAGTTCAGTCCAGTAGCCTAGTTAGTAGAACTCCAGATCTTTCTGAAATGCTGAAAAAAAATCTAATGAACGTTCTTCAAAAAACTATATTGACTCAGCCCAGGTCTGAAATGGATCAACAGAAAACCTGCACACATTCAATCATGTAAAAATATAAATAAAAAGTATGTCAACCCCTTTTAGATAGCACAGTCAATTTGCCAGCTGTTTTGTCTGAAGTATTTCATTTGATTGAATAACATGTACCAAATTAACTCATAAAACCCAGTTCTCATCCTAGGGGAATGAGCAATGGTAACCCACCTGGTATTTATTCCCATCACAAAAATGGACATTGAATAGTAAGCTACCATTGGTCAGATGACAAATCAATATGAGAGAATGCTACATTAAGAATATCCACTCATCTCAGCTCAGCCATGCATTTGGTCTGGGCTAGTAGTTGAAGGGAAGGTCTTGATTGAATGGATTACTTTGCATGCAGTTTTGTTAGGGTTGTTGTTAGAAGTGTTTTCCCAGGTATGAACAGCAGGGGACTGTACTAGCAAAGATGAACACTTTTAGTGTGCAAGGAAAGCATGCTAAAGTCTGAATAAGTCTTAGGTCAAAGGGCCGTTACCCCACAGTTCTGAATTTAACTAATGGACACATTCATGGATACACTTATGACAGTATTCACAGTTGTAGGAGTAGCCTCCCTGTGGGCCAATAGAAAGGGCCAGAAAACAGACAAAAAAGCCTATGCATTGGCTGCTGCTAATAGTCTCTTCCCATTCTGCTCCAGAAGAAGGTAGCCAACCCTGCTTCTCCACACACACAGCCCCTCAGCGGGCCTGTTGCTCCCGGTCAAGGTTTATCTTCTGGAAGAAGATCTTCCCAAACTCATAGGTGCTGATCATGACAGCACAGGCTGGGGCAACTTTGATCACCCTGGGTAGGAAACCTGAGGGGGATAAAGAGACACAATTTACCTGATTTAGTCCTCCATTCAGACTGCTTACTATACCAGCGCTTCAGGCATTGCAAATATATACCTTTTATATATCCTTTGGACTTACCTGCAAAGAGCCCCCTGTATCCCGATTCAGCCCAAATTCCCCTCATGATATGCCATGTGGATGTGGGATTCTTCACAGGAACTAGGAGGAAGGGGAGAAAGACAGAGATTTAGTGGGCAATCCTACGTTCTATCAAAGAGGATAAAATACGATTTCAGACGTGAATGGCCATATGGGTACATAAGACCCTGTAATTACACACCTCCCAGTGTCTCCATCTCTCCCAGTTGGATCTGTCTTCGTGTCTTCACCACGTCAAAAGGTAGAGTCATGATGGCAGCCACCTGGGACAGAAGACAATAGACACAGTCTCTATAAGCAATACCCAGTGAAATTAACATAACTTACCCCCTTGACAGGTGAAACACTAAAAACAGGCTTTAACCAGGGGGTCCACCTGTTATCAATTATCAACAGTCTAATGGTTGTCACAATGACACAGCAATTCTCTATTTTTTTTCTGGTGTCAACTCAACCCTTATAATAACTCATGAGAGGACTGTCGAACTGCCATGATTTGACACAGGGAACTACCTGTTTTACTACAGATCTAGGCTAAGTAAGTGTGTCCACTTCTCTCACACATGAGAGAATCTCTCTAAACAAACATAGGCCTGTTTTCAGCAGGGAGAGGCATTTTATTTTATTTATCATGGCCTCTTTCTGTGATAAATACAAATAACATCTGTGTTACAACTGGCTTTCCTTTCCTGGTGAGAGATAGCACACTCAACTCTTCTCCATATTTGTCAATGATCTACCTATAATAAAACACACCTCTGCCTCACTTACAGTACACTGAAAAGAATAGGAGCGGGGAAAAAAATAATTTGACTATTTAGCTGTATACATCTTGCAATGTACAAACCATCCATCATCTTCTTCATGAAATCTAATAGAAGACATCTGCTTAACATGCATTGTAAATTCCCAGTAGTGGTATTAATGAGATACTCACAGCTCCAGAGATGGCCCCTGCTGTGAAGCTGATGGAGAAGGTGGCCTGAGACACATTGTACTGATCACACAGCTGGGCCTTCACCAGCTCATAGTTGAACCAGTACAGGGCTGCACAAACAGAAAAACAGTCAGGTTGAAAAGTCACTGAGAAACATTATCACACCGAAGATAGTATTTATTATTCACCCAAACAGGCGGTCTTCATTATGTAACCCGCCAACTACTATCAACCAGTCCAACTAAGCTCTAGCAGTTACAGATAAATGGTTAGTGACATAACGTCCATGGAGGTGAAGTCTCACCTGAGAAGGGGACGTCTCGTAGGACGGTGGGTCCCCAGCCCCTCCACAGGGACAGCCAGCCATCCTGGGCAACACTAGAGCGGATACACACCCTCAGCTCGCTGTAGGTCAGCTTCCGGGACTGCATCTTGGTACGCACCAGCTCTAATGGGCTGATCACACTCACTGCTCCCACTGGAGAACACACAGACACAGGGGAGTCAACGGAAGAGGGGCAGCAACAAACACATTACAGAAGGGAACAATGTAATAATGGCATTATTATATATCTACATTCTTAGTGTGGTGTGTGACAACTGAACTGTATCATAATCAAGACTTAATCAACTTCAAGACATTGTGAATCCCCGTCCCATGTAGTCCACTTACGTCTAGCGAGACCCCCAGCCACCAGGGGGATGTAGTTGCCTTGGAACCCCATGCCGTAGCGCAGTAAGTCTCTGAGCTGGTCATAGCAGGTGAAGTAGATGACCGTGGCAGGCACCGCCATCACCCTGTACACAAACAGCAAGAAACTGTCAATCTCAAAGCTCTGCAAGCTGTTACATGATTAGGTGCAAAACAACACACCGAAATTGAAACCATGAAGTCATAGTTCTGAGTTTCTCTCTTTTATACGATCAAGGACTGATTGCTCTTGTTACCGTTCTTTATTACAAATACATGTACTTGAAATACTCCAGTGACTCACAGTGTGGGAGGCAGCCCGCTCCACAGAGACCTGACCCCCTCGTTGCGCGTGATCTTCACAAAAGCATCCTGAGAAAAACAAACACCACACCGTGTTTGTCCTTGGGAACTGTGGAGTTCCAAAAAAATACAAACATTTGGGACTTCAAAAGACTGGTCGTTCCCCATCCAGTGTTTTAACGATGTCAAACCAGGTGATGTTGTGCTGTGTTGGTGGGAGCAAATAAGAGGGTTCTGAGTCTCTTACCAGGGTGCCACTGAAGTGGGTTGGTGTTTTGTACCAGCTGGTGCAGCTGGCCCCATACTGACACACATAGATGTGATCCATCAGGCCATTACAATACAGGAAGCACTTCCCTGAGACACAAAACACAAGAACAGGGTCACCAAAACAACCATACTGGTTAATATGTTACTGTATGAGACATGATGCTCTACTTCTATCTATACTATAGATAGGTAAATGTGAACCTACTGGGAGTAATGCCAAACGTTGGCGTCTCTGTAGGGCACGCATTCATGTGTCATTATAGTATGTCCGTTTGATACATCTATAGCTTCTAGTTCTATGTCAAATGAATGGATATTCAATAGTTCTGTAAAATAATGACATTGGTAAAAAAAAAAAAACTAAGTTTGTTTTTCAGTCAATAGTTGAACTTATATTGATGTGAGGGTGTCCATGACAGAGGTTAGATAAGCTATTAATAACAGAGGATATGGCAATGACCGGTCAGACAGACACTGGGAACGATAACACCAAGGCTGCTCTAGCAAAGGCCTGCTCTGGACTACTAGTGTTTGCCTTATTTTAGGTATTGGCAAATGGTCAATCCAAGGCAAAGTATTTGAAGAGAAATCTATAAACAAACAAATGAGCTCCTCTAGTAATAGAAAATTACAGAGTAAAATAAGTGTTATACAGTATAACCTATGAACTACTTGTTTGTTTCTTTGAGATTCATAAACACAAGTACCACAAGGCACAATTTGATACCCGGTAGCTATGAATCATGTTGAAATCTTTCAAGTACCAGAAAGCACTCATTGTTACCACATAATTTCCTTGTGAAGTTCAATATGCTAATACTAACTAGCTGGTTACAATATCTCCCTTAGTTTTCTTTATAAAATGTTCAGAGTGAGTTATGGTGTAGCTGAGTGGAGAGATAGAGAAAGAGCGCCAAGGCTGTAGCCCATATAATCATTCAGCTGAGAGTATGAGGGTGCACTGAGGAAGAGTATGAAGTTACACACACATACATACACACACACACACACATATATATAGACATTAGAGGTCGACGGATTATGATTTTTCAACGCCGTTACCGATTGGAGGACCAAAAAAAGCCGATACCGATTAATCGGCCGATTTACTTAAACAAATGTATTTGTAATACTGACAATTACAACAATACTGAATGAACACTTAATTTAACTTAATATAATACATCAATAAAAATCCATTTAGCCTCAAATAAATAAAACGTTCAATTTGGTTTAAATAATGCAAAAACAAAGTGTTGGAGAAGTAAAAGTGCAATATGTGCCATGTAAAAAAGCTAACGTTTGAGTTCCTTGCTCAGAACATGAGAACATATGAAAGTTGGTGGTTCCTTTTAACATGAGACTTCAATATTCCAAGGTAAGAGGTTTTAGGTTGTAGTTAATATAGTATTTATAGGACTAGTTCTCTCTATACCATTTGTATTTCATATACCTTTGACTATTGGATGTTCTTATAGGCACTTTAGTATTGCCAGTGTAACTGTATTAAAATATTCCATCAGTTTATGTTCCACATTATACTGTCATTATACAACATTATCTTCAAGTCTCCAAGTCTCAGAGCGAGTGACGTTTGAAACGCTATTAGCTCGCACCCCGCTCACATCGGTTACACCAGGCTGATAAGCTTGAAGTCATAAACAGCGCTGTGCTTGCGAAGAGCTGCCGGCAAAACGCACGAAAGTGCTGTTTGAATGAATGCTTACGAGCCTGCTGCTGCCTACCATCGCTCAGTCAGACTGCTCTATCAAATATCAAATCATAGACTTTATTTTTTATTTTTTTATTTTACCTTTATTTAACTAGGCAAGTCAGTTAAGAACAAATTCTTATTTTCAATGACAGCCTAGGAACAGTGGGTTAACTGCCTGTTCAGGGGCAGAACGACAGATTTGTACCTTGTCAGCTCGGGGGTTTGAACTTGCAACCTTCCGGTTACTAGTCCAACGCTCTAACCACTAGGCTTACATGGCACATATTGCACTTTTACTTCTCCAACACTTTGTTTTTGCATTATTTAAACCAAATTGAACGTTTTATTTATTTGAGGCTAAATAGATTTTTATTGATGTATTATATTAAGTTAAATTAAGTGTTCATTCAGTATCGTTGTAATTGTCATTATCACAAATAAAAAACATATATATATATTTTTCTTTCTAATAAATCGACCGATTAATCGGTATCAGCGTTTTTGGTCCTCCAATAAATCGGCATCGGCATTGAAAAATCATAATCGGTCGACCTCTAATAGAGGGTACATATAATTGCCAAAGATTTCAAAATCAATTTGCTCAGACTATGGTTAAAGCGCATTTGTTTTGTTTTCCCAGGAAACCCAGTTTGTTAGTAGGTCATATTGGCAGAGCAGTGCCAGATAGGCACATGTAGTCAGTCAGACTGGGCAAAGTCTGGGCATGCAGCGAGCGGCGCCGGCGGGTTTACTCACATTTGGAGGGGCGGATTACACCACTCCATGAAGCAGAATCAGCAGCTAAAGCTATGAAACAAAGCAAAGAGAGAGATAGAAACAGAGATAGAGAGAATGAAAGAGCACAAGACACACAAAATAAGCATTTGAGCAGAGAAAAGCTAAAGCATGTCTCACATTCCACTAAATGTAGCCCGACATGGCTGCCAAAGGTCAACATTGCAGACATAAGGACTTCTAAACCCCCTTTACCTCAACCCCTCTTCTATTATTTAGGCTTAGGGAGCAGATGGGCAAGAGGCTGAATGTAGTCTCTCACAGGGAAAGTGATGACAGTGCAGTTGAGTTTATTTATTTAATTTATATATTTTTTTATTTAACTAGAAAATTCAGTGAAGAACAAATTCTTATTTACAATGACGGCCTATGAACAGTGGGTTAAGTATTAGATGTTGAACACTGCCTTGTTCAGGGGCAGAACAACAGATTTATACCACGTCAGCTCTGGGATTCGATCTAGCAACCTTTCGGTTACTGGCCCAATGCGCTAACCACTAGGCTACCTGCCGCCCCAGTTTTCAGGGGTGGGGAGTGGGGACATAAACATCTAATACTTAGACTATCCCTGCAATGGTAAGAAGCAATAAGCAGACTCATCGTATAAGCAGTGAATGTTATCTGTTAGTGTTCTACCTTGATAGAATGGTGTTTGCTGGGCCTGCAGCCTTATCTTCACCACGTCCAGTGGTGTGACTGTGAAAGAGAGACAGATTCAATTATACTGATCTATTAACACCCATCGTGGGTCTCGTCATTGAGGAACATCTGCATACATGAGTGTGAGCATATGTTTGTGTGAGGTGCAGTGTGTGTGTGGATCTGGGAAAATGGAATAGTGTTCTACAAGAACGGTGTCTTCTCTGAAACAAAATCTGTGTGGGGAGGGGGGGGTTGTCCCTACACACAAGGCTTGGACACTTGTTCCGCAGGCTTTGGAGTCTGGTCAAACTAGCCAGATCTCAACCTGTACAACCAGACTGGAGTGGAGCTCAGATGGACACACAAAGTGAACCAGTGACAGCCTCTGATGCAGTTGTGGCAGACTCCTGTGTTGTAGTATAGTGGAGGCTTCGGTCACCCATGAACATGGAACATTTCATCCTAGTTCTTCAGTTGCCATGGCACCTAGTGGCAGGCTAGGCAGAGAGCTCATGTAAATTCTGTACATATTTAATAACATTTAATCGTTTTTATACAAATACTATTTTTTTTATTTTTTTTTACAAATATTTCATTTTTCAACAGCTAAAAGAGTGCAGATCAAGTCTTGATATCATGAATCGTAATACAGCCCGTAACCTGATGAAAATCAGCGTGGTCAACAAGTTAGCTAATTCTGTAGAGACAGTATCTAATATAGCTTTGTTACAATTGATTTCAGTACGGTATATCGATTCACTCTCCTTAAATATTTGTCATCTGATTTATTTGTTTCAGTCTCTGAATTGTTTAATCTAATTTTTCACCACCAGCTCCTGATATCAGGGCATAAAATCTATAATATGTCTCCTGAATTTGCCTGGGGCACATGCACACATTCGCACTAGGTCCGAGCTCATTTTCCCTGGCTAAACTAGCTGGCTACTGAACTATGCTAGTTTTTGTCCTCATTGCCAAACTTCAGAAATATTGCACCCTTAACTTCAAAACTCTTTTGCTACAACAGTTATAATTTTTTTTTTGTTTTTTTTAACAGTCATGACTGTTTTGTGAAATCTGTCGTAAGATGGTGGAGAAGGATATCATTGCTACTTAAAATGGACCCAACATCAGTTTTCAGATTCACCGGCGTCATTGGCATAGGGTTAGCTGGACATTTCCGACTGGTCTTGGAACTGTGACAACAGGAAGCCTCTCCTCGCTAGGTGCGATGGGATATGTAGTGATTTTGCCAACACAGCCAGATATGTACATAGCCTTGTACCTTTACCCATTTTTACACTGACTATTGTTGATTAAAATCAGACTTCTCTGGTATTATTTAGTGTTTACACTGTTCAAAATTGTCCGAAAAATAATATTAATAACCCTCCTATTTCTGGATCTCCTTATTGTTATCATTACTATTATTATGATCATCATTATAATAATAAATAATGACATAGGCTTAGAATAGCAGCCTTGTATAACCACCATCGAGCTGTAGGCCTAAGACCACATCCTGTGTACTGTAACTTTCTTAGGCCTATATTTCTATAGTTATATAGGCTACTGCATCAATCAATCATTAATTTGTTCGTGCCATCACACAGCATACGAGACATTCATGAAGGCCAGCATCCTGGAGTTGGCCTCATCACTGTTGACATTGAGACTGGTGTTTTACAGGCACTATTTAATGAAGCGGCCAGTTGAGGACTTGTGAGGCTTCTGTGCCCAAGACACGTTCACAGAGATGAGCAGGGACCCTGGGCATCTTTCTTTTGGTGTTTTTCCAGAGTCAGTAGAAAGGCCTCTTTAGTGTCCTAAGTTTTCATAACTGTGACCTTATTAATTGCCTACCATCTGAAAGCTGTTAGTGTCTTAACGACCGTTCCAGAGGTGCATGTTCATTAATTGTTTATGGTTCATTTAACAAGATTGGGAAACAGTGTTTAAACCTTTTAGAATGAAGATCTGTGAAGTTTGGGATTTTTATGAATTATCTTTGAAAGACAGGGTCCTGAAAAAGGGACGTTTAGTTTTTTTTGCTGAGATACATATTCAAACTCAGTTTCGCTGACATTTAATCCTAGTAAAAATTCTCCATCTTAGGTCAATAAGGATCACCACTTTATTTTAAGAATGTGAAATGTCAGAATAATATTAGAAAGAATGACTTATTTCAGCTTTTATTTCTTTCATCACATTCCCAGTGGGTCAGAAGTTTACATGCACTCAATTAGTATTTGTTAGCATTGACTTTAAATTGTTTAACTTGGGTCAAACTTTTCAGGTAGCCTTCCACAAGCTTCCCACAATACGTTGGGCGAATTATGGCCCATTCCTCCTGACAGAGCTGGTGTAACTGAGTCAGGTTTGTAGACATCCTTGCTCACACATGCTTTTTCAGTTCCACAAATTTTCTATGGGATTGAGGTCAGGGCTTTGTGATGACGACTAAAATACCTTGACTTTGTTGTCCTCTTCTATTTTTGTTTTATCAGACCAGAGGACATTTCTCGAAAAAGTACAATCTTTGTCCCCATGTGCAGTTGCAAACCATAGTCTGGCTTTTTATGGTGGTTTTGGAGCAGTGGCTTCTTTCTTGCTAAGCGGCCTTTCAGGTTATATAAATATAGGAGTCGTTTTACTGTGGATATAGATACTTTTCTACCTGTTTCCTCCAGCATCTTCACAATGTCCTTTGCTGTTGTTCTGGGATTAATTTTCACCAAAGTACGTTCATCTCTAGGAGACAGAACACGTCTCCTTCCTGAGCGGTATGACTGCTGCGTGGTCCCATGGTGTTTATACTGGCTTACTGTTGTTTAAACAGATGAACGTGGTACCTTCAGGCGTTTGGAAATTGCTCCCAAGGATGAACCAGACTTGTGGAGGTCTACATTTTTTTCTGAGGTCTTGACTGATTTCTTTAGATTTTCTCATAATGTCAAGCAAAGAGGCACTGAGTTTGATGGTAGGCCTTGAAATACATCTACAAGTACACCTTCAATTGACTCAAATTATGTCCATTAGCCTATCAGAAGCTTCAAAAGCCATTACATAATTTCTGGGAATTTTCCAAGCTGTTTAAAAGCACAGTCAACTTAGTGTACAATTGTTTACACATGGGGACAAAGATCGTACTTTTTGGAGAAATGTCCTCTGGTCTGATGAAACAAAAATAGAACTGTTTGACCATAATGACCATCGTTATGTTTGGAGGAAAAATGGGGAGGCTTGCAAGTTGAAGAACACCATCCCAACTGTGAAGCACGGGAGTGGCAGCATCATGTTGTGGGGGTGCTTTGCTGTAGGAGGGACTGGTGCACTTCACAAAATAGATGGCATCATGAGGATGGAAAATTATGTGGATATATTGAAGCAACATCTTAAGACATCAGTCAGGAAGTTAAAACTTGGTTGCAAATGGGTCTTCCAAATGGACAATGACCCCATGCATACTTCCAAAGTTGTGGCAAAATGGCCTAAGGACAACAAATTCAAGGTATTGGAGTGGCTATCACAAAGCCCTGACCTGAATCCTATAGAAAATGTGTGGGCAGAACAGGAAAAAGTGTGTGCGAGCAAGGAAGCCTACACACCTGATAGTTACACCAGCTGTGTCAGGAAGAATGGGCCAAAATTCACCTAACTTATTGTGGGGAGCTTGTGGAAGGCTACCCAAAACAATTGACCCAAGTTAAACAATTTAAAGGCAATGCTACCAAATACTAATTGAGTGTATGTAAACCTTCTGACACACTGGCAATGTGATGAAAGAAATACAATCTGAAATAAATCACTCGACTATTATTCTGACACTTCACATTCTTAAAATAAAGTGGTGATCCTAACTGACCTTAAGACAGGGAATTTTTTACTAGGATTAAATGTCAGGAATTGTGGAAAAACTGAGTTTAAATGTATTTGGCTAAGGTGTATGTAAACTTCCGACATCAACTGATATATATATATATATATACAGTGCCTTGCGAAAGTATTCGGGCCCCTTGAACTTTGCGACCTTTTGCCACATTTCAGGCTTCAAACATAAAGATATAAAACTGTATTTTTTTGTGAAGAATCAACAACAAGTGGGACACAATCATGAAGTGGAACGACATTTATTGGATATTTCAAACTTGTTTAACAAATCAAAAACTGAAAAATTGGGCGTGCAAAATTATTCAGCCCCTTTACTTTCAGTGCAGCAAACTCTCTCCAGAAGTTCAGTGAGGATCTCTGAATGATCCAATGCTGACCTAAATGACTAATGATGATAAATACAATACACCTGTGTGTAATCAAGTCTCCGTATAAATGCACCTGCACTGTGATAGTCTCAGAGGTCCGTTAAAAGCGCAGAGAGCATCATGAAGAACAAGGAACACACCAGGCAGGTCCGAGATACTGTTGTGAAGAAGTTTAAAGCCGGATTTGGATACAAAAAGATTTCCCAAGCTTTAAACATCCCAAGGAGCACTGTGCAAGCGATAATATTGAAATGGAAGGAGTATCAGACCACTGCAAATCTACCAAGACCTGGCCGTCCCTCTAAACTTTCAGCTCATACAAGGAGAAGACTGATCAGAGATGCAGCCAAGAGGCCCATGATCACTCTGGATGAATTGCAGAGATCTACAGCTGAGGTGGGAGACTCTGTCCATAGGACAACAATCAGTCGTATATTGCACAAATCTGGCCTTTATGGAAGAGTGGCAAGAAGAAAGCCATTTCTTAAAGATATCCATAAAAAGTGTTGTTTATGAGTTTGCCACAAGCCACCTGGGAGACACACCAAACATGTGGAAGAAGGTGCTCTGGTCAGATGAAACCAAAATTGAACTTTTTGGCAACAATGCAAAACGTTATGTTTGGCGTAAAAGCAACACAGCTCATCACAATGAACACACCATCCCCACTGTCAAACATGGTGGTGGCAGCATCATGGTTTGGGCCTGCTTTTCTTCAGCAGGGACAGGGAAGATGGTTAAAATTGATGGGAAGATGGATGGAGCCAAATACAGGACCATTCTGGAAGAAAACCTGATGGAGTCTGCAAAAGACCTGAGACTGGGATGGAGATTTGTCTTCCAACAAGACAATGATCCAAAACATAAAGCAAAATCTACAATGGAATGGTTCAAAAATAAACATATCCAGGTGTTAGAATGGCCAAGTCAAAGTCCAGACCTGAATCCAATCGAGAATCTGTGGAAAGAACTGAAAACTGCTGTTCACAAATGCTCTCCATCCAACCTCACTGAGCTCAAGCTGTTTTGCAAGGAGGAATGGGAAAAAATGTCAGTCTCTCGATGTGCAAAACTGATAGACATACCCCAAGCGACTTACAGCTGTAATCGCAGCAAAAGGTGGCGCTACAAAGTATTAACTTAAGGGGGCTGAATAATTTTGCACGCCCAATTTTTCAGTTTTTGATTTGTTAAACAAGTTTGAAATATCTAATAAATGTCGTTCCACTTCATGATTGTGTCCCACTTGTTGTTGATTCTTCACAAAAAGATATAAAACTGTATTTTTATGTTTGAAGCCTGAAATATGGCAAAAGGTCGCAAAGTTCAAGGGGGCCGAATACTTTCGCAAGGCACTGTATATATATATATATATATATAAAAAAGTTTTATAATTATATAGACCTGATCATCTGTTGAAGAAATTGACCAACACCGACTAGTTCAAGTATACCCAGTTTGTCATTTATTGATTTTAACAGATCGGTTTTGTCCTTTACCATTCCCGGTGGTGAAAATATTAAATTGTCTGTGTCTGTAGAAGAGTCACGTTTTCGTTTTGAAGTAGGTTCCCCTGTCTTACTCTCTGCCATGTTTGGGTGTTGCTTGTTTTCATCATATTTGTTGATACATTTCTCTAGTCTTATGATTTGTTTTGTGTTGTTATCCAGATTGAAGGTGCTAATATTTAGTCTAACTTACTGATTTTGAATATTACGTTTTTATCTTGAGGTAGTCTACATAGCTGTGTTCAGTCCACCATCTTGGTGTTTGCAATCTGTGCTTATACTGGTTCCCCTAAATTTCCCTAGATAGGTTTATTTATTTATTGGCACAGAGGACATGTTTGTTGTTGTGCCCCTCTATTGGACATTGATCTTACCGAACACTGATGTGAGCAGCGCCCCAGTGCCAGAGGCCAGCATCTGCTGCACTGGAGTGATCCCAGCTGAGGGAGAAACAACAGGCTCTTCCCCCATCCTGACCACCTGAGACAGACAGGGAGACAGAAAACATCAACTTTAACCACACTATTCAAATGTCATTGTCATAGTGTTACTTTAGTTCTCTCTTTTAATGAGAGGCTAGTTAGTGCTTGACAGATTCCATTATATGTGAAATAAACAAGGCTGTTGGGGAGTGCCTCTGCTTTGAGATAGGCTATACTCTGTCAAACTGTGCCTGATTACTGAGACAAAATACAGAATGTCCTCAGGGCAAGACAGCCAACCTGGTCACTGCCTGGACAACAGCATGACTATTGTAAAGCTTGAGCTTAGCCTAATCCTAGGCTCCTGCATATTATCCAAACGTGTGTCTTAGTGGTCCTTGAATAGCCAACAGCCACTACTAGTCCAAATAACAAACATCTTGTTATTCAGGAGTCTATTTCTAAGTGATAGTGACTAGACGTACAGTAGCCTCGTTCATGTGGGATAGGAGGGGTTATAATAGAGCGCTTGACACACTAAGATAAGGTATCTGTTGTGTGCACGTCTCCCCTCTCCTAGCTACTACACCCAGTTTTCAAACCCCACACACTCCCACAACACCTCACCGATACAATAGCACGTCTGGTAACTTAAAAACTACTATCCACAGAAGATTGACTAAGCCCACATTCAATACAGACAGCGGGGGGGATTAGAACCTGACGAATTGAAAATGGGTGATATCAAACGTGTTTACGAAGATACATTAATAATTGGCAGATTATGAATGAAAGAGTCTAGAAAGTAACAAGAGAGAACATCTACCTCTCTCTTTACAGTACCACTAACATAGGGCTAATTGTTTCTAGAGGAGATTTATAAACATTTCTAGCCCAGTTCTTGATCAGAGGGAGCCATCTCAAGCATATGATCAAATGTGTTGCTGAGAGGCTCTTGCTGCCAAGGGATTTTTTTTATTTTACCTTTATTTAACTAGACAAGTCAGTTAAGAACCAATTCTTATTTTCAATGACGGCCTAGGAACAGTGGGTTAACTGCCTTGTTCAGGGGCAGAACGACAGATTTTTACCTTGTCAGCTTGGGGATTTGATCTTTCAACCTTTTGGTTACTAGTCCAATGGTCTAACCACTAGGAATGCCTGACAGCTTGAAAGACATTTTGGACACTACAGTGAAAATGGTTAACTTTGTTAAAGCAAGGCCCCTGAACTCATGTATTTTCTGCAATCTGCAATGACTTGGACAGAGACCACGTAACGCTTTTATAACGTAGCGCTTTTATAACATACAGAAGTGCACTGGTTATCAAAGGGCAAAGTATTGACAATTCTTTTTAAATTGAGAGATAAGCTTAAAGTTCTTCACTGAGCATAATTTTCACTTATCTGACCGCTTGCATGATGATGAGTTTCTCACACGACTGGCCTATCTGGGTGATGTTTTTTCTCGCCTGAATGATCTGAATCTAGGATTACAGGGACTCTGCAACTATATTCAAAGTGCGGGACAAAATTGATGCTATGATTAAGAAGTTGGAGCTCTTCTCTGTCTCGATTAACAAGGACAACACAGGTCTTTCCATCATTGTATGACTTTTTTGTGTGCAAATTAACTCAAGCTTACGGACAATGTCAAATGGAATATAGTGAAGCACCTGAGTGAGTTGGGTGCGCAATTATGCAGGTACTTTCCCAAAACAGATGATACAAACAACTGAATTCGTTATCCCTTTCATGCCCTACCTCCAGTCCACTTACCAATATCTGAACAAGAGGGCCTCATCCAAATTTCTGGATTGGGCTGTGCTCAGAGTATCCTACTTTGGCAAATTGCGCTGTTAAAGACACTGATTCCCTTTGCAACCACGTACTTGAGAATGTGAGAGTGGATTCTCAGCCCTCACCAGCATGAAAACTAAATACAGGCACAGACTGTGTGTAAAAATTATTTAAGACAGACTCTCTCCAATACAACCCAACATTGCAGAATTATGTGCATCCTTTCAAGCACAACCTTCTCATTAACCTGTGATGAGTTAGTCACAAATAAGGTTTTATATGTAAGATGGTTAAATAAAGAGATATATATTATTATTTGTGCTCTGGTCCTATAAGAGCTCTTTGTCACTTCCCACAAGCCGGGTTGTGACAAAAACTCACACTCATTCTTATGTTTAATAAATCTATCGTATAATGTGTGTGTGGCAGTCTTACAATGATGGCAAAAAACAACATTGTAGAGTGCACTGACCCTGGTGCTAGAGGGGGTACAGCTGGAGGTTGAATGTTTGAAGGGGACGGGACTATAAAAAGTTTGGGAACCACTGTGCTAGTTCAATCTCTCACTCACAGAGAAATGGCTAATTTAGTCTTTACATTTCCACCCTGTTGGGATTATGCACATAACAGATTGGAAAATGCACCTCAAAAAATGTAAGTGCCTGAGTTTGATCAACATGTTTTTCTGAAAGCTAAGTAACTGTAATATTGCACTGTACTGCATCTCATGTTTGCACTACACCCACATCTACAAAGATACATCTCCACCCAGTCAGCAAATCTGACTTTGTAGCCTTGTTGGCGTGGTGATATAATGATGATGAAGGACTAACACACGGACATGTTGTCGTGCTAAAAAAACGGAAAAAAAAACTAAAACATGTTGTCGTGCTCCTTTCTCAATTATAAAACGCTCACAAAACATTTGTTGTGGTAGCTAACGTTACATGAGCGACCATGCATGTACAGTAGAGTAGCTAATCTAATGGCAAAACAGGAACACATGACAGCCCTCCCCAATTCAAGATGCTTGATAGCTAAGGCTAGCTAGCTAACAGACACTAGCTAGCTGACTAAATATCGCAAAACAGAAGATAAAACATGTCAAAGCTTGATACTCACCTCTAGTCTATAGCGTAGCTATAACGGGTATCTATCTGCGTTGTGAATTTGATGGGATTTCATGGCATGTTGCCTGTTTCCCTAAGTGTTGAATGGACATGCTGTCCACAACCGTGAGCTGCTGTTAGCTAACTTGACAAAGCTATCGAGCTAAGAACAAGTAAACCGACCCCTGATTCGTCTGCCGTGACAAGACACGCCTTCCATTAGTCTGACCACGGTTCTTGCTTGGTTATTCTTCTTCTTCCCTTGCAAAAATAAATTTAACTATATTTTAAGACATTTAAATACTCTACCAACAAAAAAGCTGTTTGAATTATAAATGTGCGTCCTCCCCTCCCTGACTTGCCTCTTTACTTGAAATAAATGCCTCCCCTTCGTATCTCTATTACACTGTTCCTGCCATCTCTGCACCATCACTGTCCATATCAGGCGTGTTGCCTCTGCCTTTCTCATTGAAACTACAACATCCCCACTACTAAGTGCTTGTTTAGCCAGTACATCAACTGCCTCGTTCCCCTCCACCCCCACATGGGCTGGGACCCAAGTAAATCTTATCTGTATACCCATCTGTCTAATCTTGCCATGGGTTTGTAGACCCTCATTAAACATGGCCTTGTCTGCTACGTGACCTAAAGGACTGGAGACTCATCAACACTGCACATGAATCAGAGCAAATAACTACTCTGTCTGGCTTGACTTCCTCCACCCACTGCAAGGCCAACAGTATGGCTATCAACGCTGCTTTATATATAGCCAGATAATCTGTAATACGTTTCCTGACTGCCACCCCACATTCCTGCACCGCAAACGCTGACCCAGTACGTCCTGAACCATATGTGTAAACGGCCATATAATCCTGATACACAGTATCCAGACATCTCTTAAACAAATCAGATGGATCAACACCCTCCCTATCTTTCTGTAGTCTGATCAGCACTTCTAGATCAACTACTGGAGGCCGGAGTAGCCATTGTGGATTTACAGGAATAGCTACCGTCAGACTGAGCTCCCTTCATTACAGTCCCATCTCCTTCGCCTGGCTATTGCCCACCTGAAGCTTGTGTTCTGTCTTCGCTCATGTTCCCAGCATGCCTGTAAAATCCCTTTGCAGGATGCGACACCCCATGTCCCTGTAGGTTGACCCAATAATGAATTGCCAACTGCTGTCTCCTAATCTACAATGTCATATCCCCAATCTACACCTGTAGCGCAGCCACTGGTGAGGTCCGAAACGCCCCACTACATTATCTTGCCCTTGCTTGTTTCTCCTCCATCCTATCTGTTATTATTGGTTTGTCCCAATGACAGTATTTATATTTGTCCTTTGAACTACTGCACCTTCTAGCGGAGAAGCTTTTCTAGTACCTGTCAGTGGCGCGTGTGTGGTAGATTGACACCTAATGTAAACCATTCAGAATGTCGAATAGCTAGGAAGACATTTAGGGGCGTGAACATATTTCCTGCACTTGATATTTTGTTGTTGAGAAACTTCAGCGCGTTCAGGAGTCGGCTACATTGTCAAGGAGCGCTGACACCTGTAAAGTCACTGAAATAGAGGTAAGGTCAACTTTTTAAAATGTAGATAGTGGCAAGATCTCAATGACAAATATATGAAATTCTAAACTTCTCAAGTGAAATTGTACCAAATGTTCTACTTCAAATTAAATTGCATATATTGTTTATGCTATCCTTGTCATTGCTTTTAAATTATTGTCATTGTTCATTGTCTTTTGTGATAACAATTACAAATAATTTAATATGGACCTAGGTGGGTGGGTCCATCTTTTAAAATTCTAAATGCACTTTCTGACCAACATGGTTGAGTGTGTGCCAATAGAAAAAGAAGCATGATGATATGTCAGGGTCCACAGTTCTTCTGGAACTGTTAAAGACCATTTTCGTCTCCTTTTGAAACCACCTTGTCACAAAATACAGTAAGTGAACAGTACTGATTGTCAGGTGAATATTGTCTGTGGTTAATACACCTGTGTTCCCTATTGCTCTTGATACCACAATGAAGGAAAGTATCTCTTATGGGAGGCACTTGGCTCAGATTAAGGGGAATTTTTCTTTCATAAAAACAGGTAAACTGAAAGTAGAAATGCTGTATGCTGCATCATTTTTGTGTCTAGTAGCCTAAACAACACTGAAGCAATGGTAGACTGCTTTAATGATCTCCCATGTGAAGCTCAGCACTTAGTAACAGTATAATCATATCCCCTTTTCTGCATCATAGATTCATTATTTAAATGTGGTTGCATATGAGGATGGCTTTGTCATGGTAAGAATGTGGAACTGTTAACTTTCTGAAGCTCACCCCATGGAACATAAAAGAGGAAGTGAACCTATGGAAATAGCTTGGGGAATTTTGATATACTTTAGTAGGCTACAGCACTACCTAGTTAAGAGGAATGTGAGAGTGCTGTCTAGATTTAGTTCTGATGACTTCATTGTTGAGAATTTATGCATTTCTGTACAAAAGAGCTTTCTAACATTTGTCAGTTATTGATTGTACAATAAATGCATATAATATATAGTTTGTGTTACACGTTATTTCCATCTCTCTCTTTCTCTCCAGATGCAGAGGTATCTGGTGCTCTGTATGGCCCTGCTGGCCCAGGTCTCTGCTGATGACTGCCCAGGCGGAGAGGTGTGTGAGGAGGGCAACACCTGCTGCAAGGGCCCCTCCGATGGCTATGAATGTTGCCCAGTGTATCAGGTATGTATGGGGTGGTGCCTGCAGAGCTTAGCCCTTAGCTTTATTTGCAGCCTGAACCCGAGTTCCCGAACCCTTGTACACTGAATTATATCTATTAGAAGTGTACAAACCAAATAGGTAGACTATGGTGTCATTGTCTCTTACCCTGAAATAGATACCTCTTTAATTGCACCCTTGTGCTAGCATTCTCTCGTAGTATCTGTTTGGTCTGTAAGATGTGAGATTCTAACACACTTTGTTAATCAAACTACTCTCTTACCATTTATCTCAGGCTGAGTGCTGTGAGGATCATATCCACTGCTGCCCTGAGGGAACACTCTGCGTTGTGAATGAGTCCATGTGTGTGAATGGAACTGTCTCCCTACCATGGGTGGAGAGAATCTCTGCTAAACAGTCCATATATCCTAAAGTAAGAATGTCAGTGAATCCAGGAAGAAAGTTTAGATGACCATTAACAACGTTGAAATGCACTGTAACAATGACACCAGTTGACTTTCATGGCAATATGTGTCCCTGTTTTCAATCATTCACATTGTTGAGGAAAACTCGTTGGAGGAATCAGGCAGAACTCATTTATCAGCAATAAGAGTTTATTCAAGCAACTGCAGGGACGATCACTACACAAAGAACTGCTTTCAGGCTGAACTAGAATTCAGCCTGGTTACGCCTTTAGTGGCCTAGAGATAAGGAGCCAAAAACAAATCAACCCTTTGTGAGGTGTGTGAAGAGGGTACTGAAAATTAACAGTGAAAAGTACATACAGTACTATTCAACTCAAGCATTTACATAGCATTAGACTGTAACAAAACCATTTCTCCCCAACAACGTAATTAACCTAGATGAACGGAAGGAAATCAAAAATACTATGATCAATCATATTTTTTGTCATTGAAAAAGTCAAATGTATTTTTTTCTACCCCTCTAGTCTTTCAGAATGATCAGTGCATATGCCGGGGATGAGGATGATAACATCTGCCCTGACAAGTCCCACTGCCCTGAAGAGTTCTCCTGTCTGAAGGCCACTACAGGCTATGGTTGCTGTCCTGTTGCTCATGTAATAACCTAACCACTGCTGCAATCTAGCCTTTTGCGCCAGATTCATACTGTTATACCGTTCACATAAACATGCATTGGTGTCAATGGAAAAACTGGAGTTCTGTGCACAAAAATCAAGTTAGGATGCAGGCCTGAGTTAATAGTAAATGTATCTAATGTACACACAGGCTGTGCCTTGCTCTGATGGGAAACATTGCTGTCCTGAAGGCCACCAGTGCAGCACAGACTGCAGCTCCTGCATCAAACAGACAGGTTAGACTCTTGTGGAGTCACATGTTGCCATCTTATGCTTCTGTTGCAACATCATCACTAACCCCTCTGCCTTCTTCCACCCCGGTAGAGCCTGTTGTTGCAGTGATGTGCAGTGACAGAGAATCTGAGTGCCCAGTGGGAACCACATGCTGTGAGACTCCAGATGGGAGTTGGGGGTGCTGCCCCATGTCCAAGGTACAGGGGGGCTATATGGAGGGGGCTAGGGGGTTATTATCATGGATTTGCGAGTCAGGAATAATATCGGTCCTTTGAATGTGTGACATGTACACTCTCCAGTGTCTGTAATCACTCAATGGAGAGATGTCTAATCAAGGATTTGCATGGCCTATGTGCTAACCCTTTGTTTATATAAGGTCATCTCATGAGGTGATTCTCTGTGTGTCTATGTGCACTGACCAGGCCGTGTGCTGTGAGGATAAGATTCACTGTTGTCCTGAGGGCAGCACCTGTGACATCAAGCAATCCAAGTGTATATCCACTACCAACAAGGAAATGCCCATGTGGGCTAAGTTCCCTGCTCGCAAGAGGGCAGAGTGGGAAAACCAGAATGGTAGGTTTCACCTCCCCCAAAAAAAGGCATATTTTCCTGATCTATTTTTGTACCAATCACTGTCTGGATGTTAATGTGTATATGATTATTTTGCTGTACGTGCTTTCAGAAGTTGCCCAAGTGACGACACCTATTCCAGTCACTACCACCTCAGCCAATAGGAGTCCTGCTTCTCTTTGGGAGAACAATACAATAGTGTTGTAGAATATTTTGTTAGCTCGTCCAGTTGTGTTGATCACTAACACCCTGCTGTCTCTCCAGACGTTCCCTGTGATGAGACAACGGCCTGTTTGGATGGAACCACATGTTGTAAAACACAGGAAGGAGGATGGGCATGCTGTCCTCTGCCACAGGTATACTATGCCTCATACTGTAGGGGCCCATTCACTCTCTTAGCTAATCAATTTCTTCAAGATAGATCAACCTGATTGCATGTCTTTTGCTTCTCCTGTGACAGCTTCCCCTTTTAGTTTGGGTTCTTCTCTCTTCCAGGCAGTTTGCTGCAGTGACTTCGTCCACTGCTGCCCACATGGTAAGAAGTGCAACCTGGCTGCCCAGACGTGTGACGACCCCTCAGGCTCCCCCTCTGAACCCTGGCTGAAGAAGGTTCCTGCTGTGCCTCGGGAGGGTAAATTGCCAGGAGATGTTACCTGTGACCCCACCCACGTGTGTCCCGACAACACCACCTGCTGCAAGACAGTGTCAGAAGGCTGGGCCTGCTGCCCCTTGCCTGAGGTAGGGACAGAGAGATGTGGCTACTACTGCTGTGGATAGGCAAATTCATGAATGGCCTCTTAACTTGACTGCTCTGCGATGCGGTGAGAGATTCTGTATGACTAAGAAAGAGGCACTTGGTCTTTACGACATCCCAACATCACATCCTCATTCTTTACTCCTGTCAGCTTGCTGCTGCTTGTGATCTTAACCTTTCTTCTGCCTTGTTAAGGGGTTTTGGAGCTTGAACCAATTGTTGTTTTTATAGTATTGGAAAGTAGAACTGGGAAACTGGGTAATATAGAGAGTCACAACTTTTCTCTAACTTGCATCATCTCTTCTGCTACCAGCAATACCTCTACATAATTCCTATAAAGGCTTGTGAGTCTTAAATGTCAGAAAATGTTTGTTGTGTGTCTATCCCTTCCTCCCTCCAGGCTGTTTGCTGTGAGGACCATGAGCACTGCTGTCCCCATGGCACCACCTGTGACCTGGCTGGCCTCACCTGTGATGGTCCCTCAGGGTCGGAGCCCATAGTGGGGAAGGTGCCAGCTCTCACAACCCTGGCTTCTGATCATGAAGAGGCAGCCACAGACCAGCAAGGGGTGCAGATGGATGACATGGAGCTGCCTACAGAGGATGACAAAGGTGATGAAGATGAGGAGGGGCCCAGGACACAGTATGACGCCCACACCACCTGCTGCTTTATTAAATATTTTGTTAGCTCGTCCAGTTGTGTTGATCGCTAACACCCTGCTGTCTCTCCAGACGTTCCCTGTGATGAGTCAACGGCCTGTTTGGATGGAACCACATGTTGTAAAACACAGGAAGGAGGATGGGCATGCTGTCCTCTGCCACAGGTATACTATGCCTCATACTGTAGGGGCCCATTCACTCTCTTAGCTAATCAATTTCTTCAAGCTAGATCAACCTGATTGCATGTCTTTTGCTTCTCCTGTGACAGCTTCCCCTTTTAGTTTGGGTTCTTCTCTCTTCCAGGCAGTTTGCTGCAGTGACTTCGTCCACTGCTGCCCACATGGTAAGAAGTGCAACCTGGCTGCCCAGACGTGTGACGACCCCTCAGGCTCCCCCTCTGAACCCTGGCTGAAGAAGGTTCCTGCCGTGCCTCGGGAGGGTAAATTGCCAGGAGATGTTACCTGTGACCCCACCCACGTGTGTCCCGACAACACCACCTGCTGCAAGACAGTGTCAGAAGGCTGGGCCTGCTGCCCCTTGCCTGAGGTAGGGACAGAGAGATGTGGCTACTACTGCTGTGGATAGGCAAATTCATGAATGGCCTCTTAACTTGACTGCTCTGCGATGCGGTGAGAGATTCTGTATGACTAAGAAAGAGGCACTTGGTCTTTACGACATCCCAACATCACATCCTCATTCTTTACTCCTGTCAGCTTGCTGCTGCTTGTGATCTTAACCTTTCTTCTGCCTTGTTTTGGAGCTTGAACCAATTGTTGTTTTTATAGTATTGGAAAGTAGAACTGGGAAACTGGGTAATATAGAGAGTCACAACTTTTCTCTAACTTGCATCATCTCTTCTGCTACCAGCAATACCTCTACATAATTCCTATAAAGGCTTGTGAGTCTTAAATGTCAGAAAATGTTTGTTGTGTGTCTATCCCTTCCTCCCTCCAGGCTGTTTGCTGTGAGGACCATGAGCACTGCTGTCCCCATGGCACCACCTGTGACCTGGCTGGCCTCACCTGTGATGGTCCCTCAGGGTCGGAGCCCATAGTGGGGAAGGTGCCAGCTCTCACAACCCTGGCATCTGATCATGAAGAGGCAGCCACAGACCAGCAAGGGGTGCAGATGGATGACATGGAGCTGCCTACAGAGGATGACAAAGGTGATGAAGATGAGGAGGGGCCCAGGACACAGTATGACGCCCACACCACCTGCTGCTTTATTAAATATTTTGTTAGCTCGTCCAGTTGTGTTGATCGCTAACACCCTGCTGTCTCTCCAGACGTTCCCTGTGATGAGTCAACGGCCTGTTTGGATGGAACCACATGTTGTAAAACACAGGAAGGAGGATGGGCATGCTGTCCTCTGCCACAGGTATACTATGCCTCATACTGTAGGGGCCCATTCACTCTCTTAGCTAATCAATTTCTTCAAGATAGATCAACCTGATTGCATGTCTTTTGCTTCTCCTGTGACAGCTTCCCCTTTTAGTTTGGGTTCTTCTCTCTTCCAGGCAGTTTGCTGCAGTGACTTCGTCCACTGCTGCCCACATGGTAAGAAGTGCAACCTGGCTGCCCAGACGTGTGACGACCCCTCAGGCTCCCCCTCTGAACCCTGGCTGAAGAAGGTTCCTGCCGTGCCTCGGGAGGGTAAATTGCCAGGAGATGTTACCTGTGACCCCACCCACGTGTGTCCCGACAACACCACCTGCTGCAAGACAGTGTCAGAAGGCTGGGCCTGCTGCCCCTTGCCTGAGGTAGGGACAGAGAGATGTGGCTACTACTGCTGTGGATAGGCAAATTAGTGAATGGCCTCTTAACTTGACTGCTCTGCGATGCGGTGAGAGATTCTGTATGACTAACAAAGAGGCACTTGGTTTTGGTCTTTACGACATCCCAGTATCACATCCTCATTCTTTACTCCTGTCAGCTTACTGCTGCTTGTGATCTTAACCTTTCTTCTGCCTTGTTAAGTGGTTTTGGAGCTTGAACCAATTGTTGTTTTTATAGTATTGAAAAGTAGAACTGGGTAAATGGGTAATATAGGGAGTCACAACTTTTCTCAATACTTCTACATCATTTCTATAAAGGCTTGTTGTGTGTCCTTTCCCTTCCTTTCCCTTCCTTAAGGCTGTTTGCTGTGAGGACCATGAGCACTGTTGCCCCCATGGCAGCACCTGTGACCTGGCTACCCTCACCTGTGATGGTCCCTCAGGGCCAGAGCCAATGGTGGTGAAGGTGTCCACCCTCACAACCCAGGCACCTGATCATGAGGAGGCACCCGCAGACCACCAGGGGGTGCAGATGGATGACATGGAGCTGCCTACAGAGGATGATGACAGTGAGGAAGACGAGGAGTTGCACAGGACACAGTGTGACGCCCACACCAGCTGCCCAAAGGCCGCCACCTGCTGCTTTATGAAGTCCACCCAGAAATGGGGCTGCTGCCCACTGCCACAGGTGAGTGTTACAGTAATGGTTAGTGCTGAGCAATTGGTGCTTTTGAGATCTGTTCGTTTTCGGTTCGATTATTTAAAAAATAATAACGGATTTCGGTTTCGACAATTTGGGTTGAATGCTGTAACAGCACAGAATAAAACAATAAAAGTCCCATGGTGGAAGTGACTGGCCATTACTGCTCATCACATTGCTTTACTTTAATAAAATATTAGGTTTTGTGTGTATTACATTTGTTTTAATTTATAACTTTGTTATTTCATTCCAATTCATCATTTCATCTCTATAGAGCGGCTTCCTATGCTGTCTGACAAAATAACTATTTTGTAGTTCTTCAACATAAATAAGGCATACTTTTATGACTGCTGAATACCAACTATCAATCACTTTGATCATGTATTTTCAGGTAGAGATACCTGGTGAAGCAACAGCTGCTCCAAAGACAGTACACTATGAAGATAGGCAGAAAGTGCTTCTACAATAGAAATATCCAATCATGTCATGGCGACATTGGCTATCTAAGCTCATGTGCAGAAACGCCATTGGGTCTAACGGGCATCACGTGCCGAACTGCGCATGTTCATGCCACCAAATCAAAGGCACTTCTTCAATATAGTAATTTTTTATTAAAATTAAAACGTGTAAGATTGTCACTTTCATGAGGTTGGAGTAATAACTTGTTCAACTACTTAAGACGTTGGATCAAATCTAGGTTGTACCTTTAGATTTGAGGAAAAAAAATGTAAGGACACTTTTTTTTACTTGTCCCACTGACTTTTCAAACCCCAGCCTGGTCTGCTTCTCAAGCCTCTCTATATCCCTTCTGTAGCAGGCATAAAAGAAACACAGACCGGACAAGTCGATGCGCAATGGTTTATAGTCATTGTAGTTAATTACAATGTTTTATGCACTAAACTATGTAGAATATTGGCCTGTTGGAAACAACTCCCTACAACATCTCACAGTTCAGGCTGGATCTGATTTATCTCTAAAGAAACTGCAACGTGGGCATTGAGCTCATTAAAAAAAACTGAACGAAAAGGAATTAAAATAATTGAACTAACATCGGTCAATTAGTTGCTTGATAACCAAAATGTTGGTTAATCACTCAGCACTATTAATGGTGTTCCCATTAAGGAAGGATTTTAGGGAATGAAAGCCCTTTCCCTCACTACTCGCTGTTCCCTCTTCCCCAGGCAGTGTGCTGTGCTGATGGAGAGCACTGCTGTCCCAAAGACTACATATGTGATATGAGCAAGACTTCCTGCTCTAAGGGTGGAGTGGTGATCCCATGGTACAACAAGCTGGCAGCTGAGCCAGATGACAGTGCCCTCACTGCCCCCCTCTCTGTGAAGTGTGACACCCAGAACAGATGCCCTGAAGGCTCCAGCTGCTGCCAACTTTCCACAGGACAGTGGGGCTGCTGCCCCCTGCGCAAGGTGTGTGTGAGCGAGGGTGTGTGTTGGTATGCACATGCGTATAGAGAACCCTAGAAACAGTTTTGCTCTGCTATCTCACATGGGGAAACTTTCATGTCTGTACCACATCTGGCTGTGATTGGGAGTCCCATAGGGCAGCGCACAATTGGCCCAGCATTTGTCCAGGTTTGGCCAGGGTAGGCTGTCATTGTATATAAGAATTTGTTCTTTACTGACTTGCCTAGTTAAATTAAATAAAAATAATTTCTCTGTCTTGTCTCCCTGTATAGGCTGTGTGCTGTGCAGATGAGGAGCACTGCTGTCCACAGGGCTACAGCTGTAACATGGGCTCAGGGACTTGCCAAAAGCGAATGTTTCTTCAGTTCCAGACGGTACCCCTAACTCGGGTGTCTGCGCCTGAGCCCCCGACCCCACAGGAGAAGGAAATCCACTGTGGGGGGCCGTTTGTCTGCAATAATGAGGAGACATGCTGCAAGGTCTCCGCCACTACATGGGCCTGCTGTCCCGTTCCAAATGTATGATATACACCTCCGCCCTCTCACCACAGACACCACAAACGCTTCTAGAAATGTCATACTAATGTTAGTGGAGTTCAAGACTAAGGCATCTACTCTCCTTCTATTGAATAGTCAAATTCCTATATGGTTTCTCTCATTGCTTCCTCGATCTCTTTTTTTTACTCTCCCTTCCACCTAACCCTGTCCTCCTCCACCTGTCCTCCTCCACCTGTCCTCCTAGGCGGTGTGCTGCAGTGACATGAAGCACTGCTGCACTACAGGCTACACCTGTGGTGAGGGAGGGTCCTGCACCCAGTCCACTGGCTTCAAATGGGACCACTGGCAGGTGTTCTTCTCCAACAAGAAGAGAGCCCTGCGTGTGTGACAACATTGGGCTAGACCCATCACTCCAACCGTTGGTAGGCCCACACTCCACCACTAGACGCATTGCACTAATGAAGGGACGCAGGAGCTTAATATCACTGTTACAGTATATCAAATTGTGTTTTTTACAGAGGACAAATTGTGTGTGTGTATATATATATATAGGAAAGGGAAGTGAAAATAAGTAACATTTTGCGCCATTGGTAGGTGCTTGGAATGTTATTACATTTACTTCAAGAGATACCCATGCTTGCTCATAAACAGAAACTATCAAGGATTTGAAATCACTCCAAAAATTAGATGCCAATGTTGAACAATCTTTTAGGGTTGTGGCTCAGGGAAGGATTGGAATGTGATAAAACTAGTTGTAAGATACTATCAAGATTGACACAGAGGAGCATATAAATGACAAGAACTTAGTACTGTTTTACAATGTTTGTTACCTTTTAAACAGGAAAAGTGTTGTGTTTTTTAGTTGATCATGTGAAGTGCATTGTGCCTCATAGTTTCAGGTATACTTTTGAAATGCCATATGTAGGCCATCATTGTAAATAAGAATTTGTTCTTAACTGATTTGTCTAGTTAAATAAAGGTTCAATAAAATAAATATGCCACCCTGTGGCTGAACTGATACTGTCTACTTGGGAAAACTTGAAATAAATATATATATATATAAATAAATAAAGGTTAAAAATATATATATAACTAGGAAAGTCAGTTAAAAACAAATTCTTATTTTCAATGACGGCCTAGGAACAGTGGGTTTACTGCCTTGTCCAGGGGCAGAACGAGAGATTTTTACCTTGTCAACTCAGGGATTCGGTCTTGCAACCTTTCGGTTACTAGTCCAACGCTTTAGCCACTAAGCTACCTGCCGCCCCACATACCCTCCAACGCTCTAACCACTAGGCTACCTGCCACCCATATGCCCTCCAACGCTCTAACCACTAGGCTACCTGCCGCCCCACATACCCTCCAACGCTCTAGCCACTAAGCTACCTGCCGCCCCACATACCCTCCAACGCTCTAACCACTAGGCTACCTGCCACCCATATGCCCTCCAACGCTCTAACCACTAGGCTACCTGCCACCCCACATACCCTCCAACGCTCTAGCCACTAAGCTACCTGCCGCCCCACATACCCTCCAACGCTCTAGCCACTAGGCTACCTGCCGCCCCACATACCCTCCAACGCTCTAACCACTAGGCTACCTGCCGCCCCATATGCCCTCCGTCTTGTTGCTACCACGTTTTAAGTAAGAGATGGATTATCCCACTTCCTTGTGTTTTAGAAATGATGCCATTTTAAATAGTCCGTAATGATTCTGGCTGTTGCTACCAAAGGGAATTAATTTGCTGTAAAATGTGATTAAAAAAATAAAAGTAATTGCCAAACTAATTGTACACTATGCATGTGTTGGGTTCTGATCAGTGTTCACTCAAATCTGTGCCCAGGATGTAACTATAGTAGGCCTTGCAAGTAAAAAGGTAAAAACTCAAGAGGGGATAAAGGTGAGTACTGAGTGGACTATAGTTGGAGAAAAACCACATTCAACGTCTGATATGTTTTATGGCGGACTACACCCCAAAAGGTGTATTGGCGCCACCTACTCGATGGTTGGAAACCAATCAAATATGAATAAATCCATACGTAATAATGATACTAACTTAATCCACCCTAATAAAAAATAGTATATAGACAAAACAAAATCCAACTTTGTATTTTAGGTACCCATATCTCCCTTAGGTTCTAGGACCTGAGACGGTGGTACGGCTTGGGGAAATATTCCTTAACTCCTTTGCTGTGAAATCTTTCTGCCCCAGGAACCGCTCCGCCGCAATCACTATGATTTCCAACTTCCTGAACCTTCTCCCCACCTTGGCAGTGCCAATAATTACCATAGCTATAAAAGCCACAAAGTTCACCTTCTTAACCTTTAAAATGTCAGGATCCTGCTGGTGAAAGGCAACTCCTGCAGCTTAGGCCTATCCACTACCTTGGATTCTTCTGGAGCACCATTCAAACCTTTTCATAGCTGCTGCATATGAAATACTCTGTGCAACCCTGACTAAGCCACCTCATTCTCTTACACCCTTGTGGGCCATTCGGAAGACGTGGCTTCATTGTTCCCACCGCAATTGCAACATGTCACATATTCATCACTTTTATAAACATATGGTCCCTTCCACTTGGACATCTCAGCTTCTCCCTTCTGCAAACACTTGCTACATGACCAAAATCTTCACAATGATCACACTGCATTGGTCTTGGGATAAATGCTCTGACTGCATTTGAGTAGGGAGACACCACATCAAAAGAACAAATAGACTTCATTTTTTCACCATTCATCACATGATTCATCCAACGTGCTTCAATTACTCCAGGAATATTTTTCATCTCTTCAAAATCAACTTCCCACGAGACGCCTGCGGCGGCCTGATGTACCCCCCTTGAGGGGTGCCCTGTTCCGAAGAGACACACAAGACACTTTAAACTTGTTTTATTTTATTTCACCTTTATTTGACCAGGTAGGCTAGCTGAGAACAAGTTCTCATTTACAACTGCGACCTGGTCAAGAATAAAGCTAAGCAGTTTGACACATACAACAACAGAGTTACACATGGAATAAACAAACATACAGTCAATAATACAGTAGAACAAGTCTATATGCAGTGTGTGCAATTGAGGTGAGATAAGGGAGGTAAAGGCAATAAATAGGCCATGGTGGCGAAGTAATTACAATATACAAATTAAACACGGGAGTGATTGATGTGCAGAAGATAAATGTGCAAGTAGAGATACCCGGGTGCAAAGGAGCAAGATAAATAAATGCAGTATGGGCTAGTGTAAGCATGAGTATTTAGCTGAGCATGTTATAACCAGGCCTTTAGCTATAACACATTAACCTCTGCATATTAACTGTAGCTGTCTACTACACATTGCTCAACAGGAAGCATCACACAATTGAACTTACACGAATGTGCTGATGTCTCAACTCACAGCACATAGACAGGAACTGGCTCGACCACAAAGCCTTAAATCAGCAGTATCGGCCAAAGCCTGACCCTGTGAAAACAGGAGCACGCATACATTAAGACACATAGACTCATTGCACACATAAGCTGCATAAGATAAACTTATCTAGGACACACACACACACACCTTGGACTCAGGAAAACAACAAGGACATTAAGCAACGGCTGAAGCATGGGCTGCAGGAGCCAATCAGCAGAGGCTACGCCTGGACCTGATCCAACCAGAGAACCAGGACTTCAAGACTCAACCTACTTTCTGTGCTGTATAAAACATGTAAACAAACTGTATTAGCTCTCTCTCTTCTAGCTCACTCGGAGTTACTAGAAAGAGCCCGTGCACGCTGTACCAGATATCTTTACTCTGAATAAACTGTCGCTTGTCATACAATCTACCGCTTTGTCCGAATCTATCCTTGACCGGCTCACTCTCCTGCACATCTCAATTATCAACACTAGCAATTTAGAAAATCGATTAAGGCACGTTCCTTCTGATGAGCCCGCCTCTCGTGATCCTCACAACCTTCACTTTACCCAGTACTCTCTCCACCAGTTTGGTTAACTCAAATGGTTTCTTCAAGATTGGTACTCTACTCAACCACCGGATTAAACACCAACAAACCATACTCCTACTATTCTCGTCAGTGTGCCCCACTGGGAAGTTATGCTACGGATAGGTTAAAATGGCATATTGCTGTTTCTTGCAGGCAGTTCATATGCACACTAGATCAGTGCTTTTACGATGACGTGGCACTGTTTATGACGTTTGGAAGCCCGCCTCTCCCTTTGACGTATGAATCTTTCAAGATGGCGATGCACCTGCTTCATCGGTGGTAAAAAAAACGGTGTACATAAACGATAAAACAAAGCGTCGTTTCCAGTTGACAATAACTTTAATATCGGAGGACAACGTTGTCTTTATTACCTTTCAAACATGTCGACAGAGGAACTGTCAACTTCGGACAGCGAAGCTGCCTTTGCTGGGGCAGGCGAGCGATGGGCGCCCGTCGGCGCTGTAGCCAGTCCGGAGGATGAGAGCGGGAAGGGAAACGCGGTCGAGCCGAGGAGGAAAGGCTCAGCTGCGTCTGGTGAGACGGAGATGGCCGCAAGATTGAGGAAATTGGAGGACGAACAGGGCCTGCTGAATTCCTCGCTCCTCGCGTTGACATCTCATTTTGCACAAGTGCAGTTCCGCTTGAAGCAGATAGTTCACGCTCCGACTGATGAGAAGGAGAGGATGCTGGTAGAACTCGAGGAGTTTGCCTTCAAAGGCTGTCCTCACGTTGTGGGATGCAGGCCACAGGATACTCAACAGCTCGAAAACGCGGTAAGTAGTCCATCTAGCCCACGGCTGGTCAGACTTGGTAGATCTAAGAATGTAAACAATGGTTCCTCTTCAGTAAGTGAAAAAATGATGTCAACACAAACACTCAATTGCTTGAGGTTGTGTGATTATGCAAGCTATAAGCTATCCATTATGTGTAGAAAAATAGGTTATGTTAGTCCCCCACAAAACAGACCACAGACCGGCGTCAGTACACAGTGTTCCACCAGTAATAGCTGGTGAGGGGATGGGAGTGAGTGTGGTGGTCACATTAGTTGCTGCCCGTAGGCTGGTCATCATTCAGTGTCAGTAGGATAGCTGTGAGGATGACCACTGGACACACAGACTCAGACACACCCTGGGATGCAACACTCGGAAACATGCGATCGTACACACACAGGCAGTAGCAGCCACCGTCTTGTCAAACATCTCACAGGAAATGAAATTATCCTGCGGCTACCTGGCTTTTGATTAAGGCTTTGGTTTGCATCAAAACATCAAGGCTGTGCTCTCTGTTCTGTTCCCTGAGATCTGTTATCTCCAGAGGAAGATAGAAAATGGTGGTTTCTCATCAACACAATAAGTGACTCACAGGCTCAGTTAACATGCTTCCAGAAGATCATTATCACTATTATTACAGAGATCAGACCTGACCTCTGTAATCATAGCTTCTGTATGCACAACTAAACCAAACCCCATTGTTTACTCCATGCAACTCTCCATTTACCTTCATCATAAGGCCTGCTTATGTAATACTGTCTTTGATTAAAGGTTTTCTTTTTCTGATTTCCTCTGTGTCTACATGCTTTACTTGTAGGAGGACCTGGTGAGTATGGCTACAGCTCTCTGTTCCTTTCCAGCATGTGTTTAGTCTGTCTTTAGTAAACATGCACGATGAATAAGGGCTGTGTATAGACCCTCCCCATCACTCCCTGTCCCCTTTGTACACCCCAGTCCTCCACTGAAAGTGTATTCTGTGTTCTCTCTTCTCCACACAGAGTGAGAGGGAGAAGAGGGAACGTCTGGAGGTCCAGAGGGAGAAGCAGAAGGAGCTCATCGTCCAGCTGAAGACCCAGTTGGATGACCTGGAGCGCTATGCCTACCAGGAGGGCAGCTACGACTCCCTGCCCCAGTCTGTGGTCATGGAGAGACAGAAGGTAGGGCTCCGTTCATGTACCAGAAGTCTCCTAACAGTCTATTCAATACAATGTTGTTTCCTCCCCATGTGTAATGTCCTGGTAATACTCATGACGGTTCCACTCTTCCACTGCCAGGTAATCATTGACGAGTTGATCAAGAAGCTGGATGTGAACTTCAATGAGGACATAGGGAACCTGACGCCTGAGGAGCTAAGACAGAGAGTGGACGCTGCCATCGCTCAAATAGTCAACCCAGCCAGGGTCAAGGAGCAGCTGGTGGACCAGCTCAAGACCCAGATCAGGGACCTAGAGATGTTCATCAACTTCATCCAGGGTAGGTGGCAGTGGGCCTGGGATGCCATGTTGGCTGTGGTTAGGTGTCTTGGAAGCTCAGTAATACACACTTTGTTACCGAAATATTCCACCAATATTCTGACTTACTACTGTATTTTCCCTTTACCCAACAGATGAGGTAGGGAACCCTCTTCTGTCTGATGGTGAACCCAGCCAGCAGCCAAGGACAGCAGGGCCCAACACCAGAGCCCCTGGAGGGAGGAAGAAAAGTCAGTTATCACCCAGCATTATTATCATAGGCTCTACAACATCACTCACAATACATCTGTTCTAACGATTCTCTTCTCCTGCCCATAGTGGACCCAGAGCAGGCCCAGAAGATGAGGCAGACAGGCTTGCAGCTGATCCAGCGGGCCCTGGCTGTGCTGCAGATCTTTGCAGTGAGCCAGTTTGGCTGTGCGGCTGGCCACGTTCCCCAGAGCATGTGGTCGCAGGGGGAAGTGGGCCAGGACTACGGCCCTCTGCTGCAGCGTCTGGAGGGGGCTGTAGACCGGGTTCGAGTGCAGGCCTCATGCAGACAGCCCTCAGTAGATCACGTGGTCAGCTACAACAGCAGCTTGGCCCTGGGGTCCCGTGATGAGCTCACTGCCTCAGTGAGGAAGGAGCTGGCCATGGCTCTGAGAGACCTGCTAGCCCACGGTCTCTACTCCCCCTCCCAGGGCATGAGCCTGGTGCTGGCCCCCATCTCCTGCCTGCTGCCCTACAGACCTGGCCCATCGACCATCCACCCCTGGGAGCTCTTTGTCAAGTACTACCACTCCAAAAATGGCAAGGCCTTCGTGGAGTCGCCTGCCCGCCAACTCTCGCAGTCCTTCAGCCTACCTGTTGCGGGCAATCCAGTCACTGTCACACCCAAACAGTCTCTGCTCTGGGCCATTCACTCAGTGTTGCTGGAGCACGATCGCTACAAGCGAGGAGCAGACTCAGAGTTCAAGGCTCTGGTATGCATGGCTCTGAATGAGCAGAGGCTAGTGTCATGGCTTAACCTGCTGTGCAAGTCAGGGGCCTTGGTGCACCCGCACTACCAGCACTGGAGCTACATGGCCCAGACAGGCTTCGAGGGAGCCCTGCGCATCCTGGGACGTATCAGCCACCTCAAGTTTAACCTGCCGGTGGACCTGGCTGTGAGGCAGCTCAAGAACATCAAGGATGCCTTCTGAGAAGGGATTGTCGAGAGACACCCAAAACCATGCTTTCAGCTCACGTGGTTACCAGGCCTGATTTAAGGGTAAAAAATAATACAATCAACTGGCCTTTGAGGACCGGGGGAGGCATGGTTTGGGTCTTCCTCAAGTGCTGAAATTATAATTGGCATAAAATAATTGTGCTAATGTTGCTTTATCCGTTTAACTTTAAATGTATCTTGGGTCGTTGGGTCAAAATATTTTTGTTAGCATCCTGTCTAAAACATGGCATGAATTCCGTGCAAAGCTGTTCAACAAAAATCAAGTGTGCAATGTTGAGATGCATTATATAGCAAATCTGATTTTTATATAGCAAAACTGTAACTAACATTTTATTTATTCATGCCTCCCATAACCACACAAAGGGATCTTAATGACTTGTTACATTGCATTATATGGAGCTTGTTGCCTCCCCTTAGGAAACACTTCCTTTATGTGATGTTGTTTGACTTGTCCCTATGGAGATGAGATACAGTAGCTCAGACCTATGCAGATAATATCGTGAGGTTGGCCTTTTATAGTAATTCACTACTGTATAATGATTACCTATAGAATGGGTGATCATCAATGTGACCAAATGTATAGTCATTCCCTCCCCATACTCTAGTATGGGCAAAAACAGACCAGTATCCTGCACTGTCACTAAACTGTACATTTTGTGTTCTCTACGGAAGAGAATAATATGGGTTTACTACAGTTCACATTCACAGAGCATTGCTCTCTGTCTGTGGTTACGCAAAGCTCCACTGTTGTGTTCACAGAAGACGCGCACTATTCAATGCACTCAGGTCAAATGAACATGGCAACAGTGTATGCTCTCACCAATGAATGTACAAGAGAGGTCAAAATTCTAAAGATGTCACAAGTGTTCTGAAAATCAAAATAATCCCTCATGCAGCATGTAGTGTCTCTCCGTTGAGAAATAAGCAGAACCTGCCTAACGTGTCTTAAAGAAGGTGGATAACGTAGAGACCCTGTATTAACTGCTGCTTTACTGGTCCAAATGGAAGTGATTCAAAAAATTACAAAAATATATACGATTGAACTATTTAGCTTATATGTAATTATATATTTAATCGTCCAATATTTAAGATGATTGTGGGATGTGATTGTTTTCTCTTTCTATTCGTTTTTTGAATGGTGAATGAAAACCACTTGAAGTGAAATCTTCCTATTACATGTGAATCACATGGGGTGTATCCTGAAAAGCTGAATGTACAAACCATAGATACTGTTCATTTCCACATGAGTGAAAACTGTTATCATCCTTGGTATGGTTTTTCCAACCCTCATATTAAGGTGTTACATACTTGGTTATTGGTTAAGTGCTGCTCCCAGAATTTCTGTTCTATTCTCTTATGGTCTATGGTATTGTATTGAGATCTATTTTGTTGTATAGTAAATTGCAAATGCCTCAGCCGGACCACTACCAGACTATGCTTGGATCTGGTCTGTGCTTTACTGGTGTGCATCTACATGTAGTGTATGGGAGGACAGGTTGTCCTACATCGAAAGGGATACTTTGGTTTGCATACTTCTGATGTGCTAGTGTGAATATCAATACCCCCTTCATTTAGCCTGCATTGTTACTTATCACTTTTCAAATGCTCAAATGTGCTCATGTCAAAACTACTGTTAACGCAAACATAGACACACACACATCACAATACTACTACTAAGCAATGTACATTTCTCTATGAAATATGAGACTTAGTTACTGTCTCTGATTTGTTTTTGCTTTTCTGTGTATACCTTACTGGTCAGATTGAGAAAAAGTTATACAGCTGTTTGTTGTTTTTGTTCAATAACTATGAATGTGAGCAAATAAACTATTTCAAAAACCTATTTCAGCCCATGCACAATTTGTATCCATTCATTGCTTTCAACACACTTGTTGTCAATGCACATTAATAAGTCATATAAAATACAGGGGTAATAATGATGCCTGACACTTTTGTCTTTAGTCAGGTTGCAGGCCTTCACTTTGCATAGCAGCATCAGAGGACACTGGCAACTGTGCCATCAACTGAATAGGACACCTTGATTGCCACATGTCACAGAGAAACTCAATATAGGGCTGACTCTAGGTTGCCTTTTATAAGCGTGACATAAATGGCTCCTGAGTGGCGCAGCGGTCTAAGGCACTGCATTTCTGTGCTAGAGGCATCACTGCAGACCCTGGTTCAAACCTGGGCTATATCACAATTGGCTGTGATTGGGAGTCCCACAATTGGCCCAGGGTTGTCCGGGTTAGGATAGGCCGTCATTGTAAATAAGAATTTGTCCTTAACTGACTTTTAAAAATATATATGATGTTCCAAAATAAATTAACTGTTCCAGGACCAGTTCTGAGCATTTTTTATTATTTTTATTAAACATAATACAAAAATCAGCTTACATTGCTACATCAAACATGTCAAACAAAACAAAACACAGGTAGATATTAACAAGAAAATACTCGAACATACAAAAAATATCAAGAAAATAATACAAAAAATAAACAATTTTAGTGCAATTGTATTCACCCTGAAAAAATCTTATAATGATTCAGGAAGATGTTATTCACTAGGGTTAATGTTTTAATAAGATAATTAAATTCAATCAGAAAAATGTGTAATTTTGGTATAGAATTTTGGAATTTGGCAACAAGAATTTTAAAAAATGAACAATCATTTCAGTGGTCTTGTTATCATTGCAATAGTAACATATATCTTTCATGTCAAAAACATGGGTAGTGTTCATAATGGTAAATAAGTATTTTGCAAGGTTTTCTGACACAAATTTACATTCAAAGAACAAGCGAGAGATTCTCACTTGTTCTTTGAATGTAAATTTGTGTCAGAAAACGCAGATATCATCAATAGGAACACATTTGGATATCCTAGAATTACATGGATATATCTTATGTAAAATTTTGAAGTGCACTTCCTTAACTTTGTTTGGTATACAGTATTTGTAAGGCCTTAACCATGCATTTTTCCAGACAGTGTCAGAAAAATGTTCCTCTCGGTGTAAGTTGGTTTTGTGAATGAAGAATTTGTCTTATATATTTATTACAACAAGATCTCTCAAGTAAGCCCACACCTTCCAATCTGAGTTCTGGATAAACTTTGTGATCATTCCCAAAGCTATGATGAGTTTTCATTAGTGTAGTTAGACCACTGGGAACGGCTTTGATCACAGAAATAAACTCTCTGAAAGGTACTGGAAACTCATTCAATGTTATAAATTGTTCATATGTGAGAATATTACACTTGTTGTCGAAAACATGAAGAACAAAGTCAATATTCCTCTCATGCCAGCTGGGGTAGAACAATGACTTATTCCTTACAGTTATGTCTGAATTATTCCACAAAAGAGCTTTATGAGGGGAACAATTGTGCAGGAAACATATTTTCCAGGTCATTAAAGCTTGTTGGTGAAACCTAGCCAATTTAGCAGGTAATCTTTCAGGAATATAATTACATTTCAGTAAAAATTTAAGACCTCCCAATTTATTAAACACATTATTTGGAATGAAATACCATATTGAATCAGTATTGATCAAACATTTTTTTCAACCAGTTTATTTTGAAAGTGTTATTTATGTCAACAAAATCCAACACTTCTAGGCCGCCTTCAGCTCTTTTGTTAGAAAGGACAGATCTTTTTCCGTTTGTGAGACTTATTTTTCCAGATGAAGAAAGGTCTTATTGATCTCTTTACGAGTAGCTGAATTTACACATAACGATAATGAGGGGTACACAAAATGAGACAGTCCCTCTGCCTTGGACAGAAGTACACTCCCAAGTATAGAAAGATCTCTTTGTAACCAATTATTAAATATATTTTTAGTTCTCTTAATTTTAGTAGAGAAATTCAAATGTTGTCTGACTAAGTTGTTTTTTGTATTCCTAAATATTTAACACAGTCCTTTACAGGAATATTTTCTATTTCTTTATCATCAGAGTCAAATAAACATAAGATTTCACATTTAGAAACATTCAGCATTAATCCTGATGCAATAGAAAATGCAGTTATAGCATTAAGGGCATGGGTGACCTGGTCTTTGTCTCTTAAGAAAATAGTAGTATTATCAGCCATTTGGGAAATTTTGATTTCTTTGTTAAAAATGGTTAAGCCATACAAATTGGCATTATTCAGAATATCTAGAGATAGAAGTTCCACAACCAAAATGAATAAAAATTGTGAAATTGGGCATCGCTGTCGTACACTTCTGTTGATACTAAATATTTTGGAAGTATTAAGGTTTAGTAACACAGAACTATTTATATCTTTGTAAAACATGCAAATTACTTTAATAAAATGTTCACCAAATCCAAAAAGTTTAAGAGACCTAAAGAGAAATTCATGTTCAATTGTGTCAAAGGCTTTACAGAAGTCCAAAAATAGGACAACCGCATCTGAGTCAATCGCATCTGAATAATCTATAAGGTCCAAGACTAAACGAATGTTAGAGCTTATGTGACGGCCCTTCATAAATCCTGTTTGAGTCTAATTTATAATGGTATCTATTCCTTTCTTTAATCTTTTGGCATAAACCAGAGCAATCCATTTATAATCAACATTTTAAAAAGTAATTGGTCTCCAATTGTTAATGAGAGAAGGGTCTTTATCGGGCTTCGGAATCAATGAGATAAGGCCCAGTTTCATAGTGGAGACCATTTTCCCATTTTTAATGCAATCTTGAAACATATTGAAAATCGTGTCGTGTAGTAACTCCCAAAACTGTCTATAGAATTCAACTGACAGGCCATCGGGGGCCAGGTTTGCCTTTTTTCATTGAATTCAGAGCCTCTCTAATTTCTTCAGTTGACACAGGTGAATCGCAAACTGAGTGGAAATCATCCTCAATTACAGGGACATAATTCTAAATGTGGCAAATGTAGCTTTCACAACCATCTTCCTAAAATTGAGACCTGTAAAGATTTTCATGCCACCTTTACCAGTTCTGAGCAAAGAGGTGTTCCGCTCGGCGGAAATGACGCATCATTGATTTGATGTGAAAGGTCACGAAAATCTTCTCAACTTCCTTTCCTGCTAGCGGTGGCCACAGAATAGCACCAGTGAGTGAATTTCTCAACGCAATAATCTTCAACCATCTTGATAAATCCTGACGTTTACATACTTTTTAATTGTTTTTTTACCCTAAAGTATACGTTTAAGATCCGGGTTTGGGGATAATTTCCCTAAATTTTACATTTATATTGGAAAAAGGTGTACTTTTATATAGTGTCCGCTATCCATATAGCTAGCGTTTCAACATGGCAGCTTGCTTGAGGGTTCATGTCGATTCAAAACCAACCACTTCGGTTATGTAATTTATATAATCGGATAACTACAATGTGCTCGGTTAATGGCGTTCGGTTGCCTATTTAAATGTAATTGCATGAATGTATACAACATCTCACCTGAATAGGAACGTTAATAAGCTAGCTAGGTAAATAAACAGCGATGGCTGTCTAGCTGGGCTGGGCAATAGAACGAGTCAAAATTTACCCAAGGCTGAAAAACCGCAAAAGAAAGTTGGTTAAGACATGTAATTTAACTTTTCATGAAATACTGTTTTTCATTACATGACTTTGCTAATTTACGTCGTTGTTGCTCCTGCAATCGCGTTCAGTCATTGGTCATCTGACGTCCAAGCTGACGTAGCTAGTTTAGGTAATAGCATATCGGTATACCGTAGATAACAAAGATACTACTGATATCTAGAAGCAGTGAATATGGTCCCACATTGACCATTCCATGGCGTCTTGTGTTAGTAATCGTGCTTCTCTTTTATAACTCTTGTCACGCAGAGATGGGCAAGTTCATGAAACCTGGGAAGGTGGTGATGGTCCTTGCTGGGCGCTACGCTGGTCGTAAAGCTGTTATAGTCAAGGTAAGTTTGATCCTGAGCTATTGCTAAAAATGTTCATATTTCACTCCCAGTTTGATTAGTTACTGTTTGCTTGGATAATACTCTTGAAATGTGGTCCATAAACACTGGTAACTGAACAGCTAACTATATATGGATTCTCTTCCTACAGAACATTGATGATGGCACCTCAGACCGCCCTTATAGCCATGCACTGGTCTCGGGCATTGACCGCTACCCCCGCAAAGTGACCACAACCATGGGCAAGAAGAAGGTTGCCAAGAGGTCCAAGATCAAGGCCTTCGTAAAGGTGTACAACTACAATCACCTCATGCCAACCAGGTCAGTGCCAGGTGGACATGGGAGTAATGGTTTGGTTAGGTGGCTACCTGCTGACATGTGAGACTAAGCTGTAGGTGACTAGCAGTATTGCATCCATATCTACATTTTATGGAATTCTAGCAGTGGCCAAACTGACGGATCTTTTAAGTTGGATGCAATGTCAAGGAATGTATAGATGGTGTACAGACTGGACCCTTTTCTGTTTGATGTGGTGAACTACTTTCACACTCCTAAGCCATGTTGTACTGAGCTGACCCAAAGTATAGTTTGGGTCAGCACGCTAGTGAAGTCTGACTTCTCAACACATTTCATCTCTGCATGCATTAGTAAACTTGATAGATGGTTTGATTTTCATTCTTGATTCTTGGAATGTTCAGAGTAGTTGATGGAGAAGTGTTATCCACTCGTGTTTGTCCTTTTTTATAGGAATTTGAAGTAGGTGTCTTACTAAGTCTCTTGCTGTGTTTTTCCTTGTGCTCAGATACTCCGTGGACATTCCCCTGGACAAAACTGTCGTCAACAAGGATGTCTTCAGAGACCCCGCCCTGAAACGCAAAGCCAGGCGGGAGGCCAAGATTAAGTTTGAGGAGAGGTGAGTCTTTTCCCACACCAGGAACCAGGACTTGTGAGAAATGCACAGGTTCTTTGTCCTGATAATATCTGACACATGATACAAGTAGCTTAACTACTATAGGATAATAAAATAGCAGGCTTTTTCATCCATTGTAAACCTTTTCTAAAATGTTATTTTTTCTATCCACAGATACAAGACAGGCAAGAACAAATGGTTCTTCCAGAAGCTTAGATTCTAGGCGTTCATTGGTTTCACTAATAAATGTATAAAAAAATCTTGACTGGTGTTTTCATTTGTGGTTTTATCATAAAAAGCAGTAAAAAGGTGTTTACAAAAGCTGCTTGTTAATGATAATGTCATGAATTAACTTATTGGCCCAACCAGACTTGTGTGAACATGGCATTGACAAGTGGAAACGCTGGAAAGTACAAGCTTGTCCTTTTACATTTTGCTCATGTCCATTTCCACACACTCATATTGGTCTAATGGTATCAGTATGGCACAGTGGTCACCAAGCTACTGGATGCATGTTTTCCAGCCACTGGCACACCTGAGAAATCTATTCAAGGTAATTTTATATAAGTCAGCAAAAAAATATATTTTTTTCCCATGCTTGTTCAATGAACCATAAACAATGAACATGTGCCTGTGGAATGGTCGTTAGGACACTGGTCACAGTTATGAAAACTTCGGACACTAAAGAGGCCTTTCTACTGACTGAAACACAAAGAAAGATGCCTGTGGTCCCTGCTCATCTGAATTAGTTTTAGGCATGCTGCAAGGAGGCATGAGGACTGCAGATGTGGCCAGGGCAATAAATTGCAATGTCTGTATTGTGAGATGCCTAAGACAGCGCTGCAGGGAGACAGGACGGAGAGCTGATCGTCCTCGCAGTGACAGAACATGCAACAACACCTGCACAGGATCGGTACATCCGAACATCACACCTGCGGGACAGGTACAGGATGTCAACTGCCCGAGTTACACCAGGAACGCACAATCTCTCCATCAGTGCTCAGACTGTCCACAATAAGCTGAGAGAGGCTGGACTAAGGGCTAGTAGGCATGTTGTAAGGCAGGTCCTCACCAGACATCACCGGCAACAACGTCGTCTATGGGCGCAAACCCACTGTCGCTGGACCAGAGGACTGGTAAAAAGTGCTCTACACTGACGAGTCACAGTTTTGTGTGATGGTCGGATTCAAGTTTATCTTCGAAGGAATGAGTGTTACACTGAGACCTGTACTCTGGCATTGGATCGATTTGGAGGTGGAGGGTCCGTCATGGTCTGGGGCGGTGTGTCACTGCATCATCGGACTGAGCTTGTCCTCATTGCAGGCAATCTCAATGCTGTGCGTAACAGGGATGACATCCTCCTCCCTCATGTGGTACCCTTGCTGCAGGCTCATTCTGATATGACCCTCCAGCATGACAATGCCACCAGCCATACTGCTCGTTCTGTGCGTGATTTCCTGCAAGACAGGAATGTCAATGTTCTGCCATGGCCAGCGAAGAGCCCGGATCTCAATCCCATTGAGTACGTCTGGGACCTGTTGGATGTGAGGGTGAGGGCCAGGGCCATTCCCCCCCAGAAATGTCCTGAAACTTGCAGGTGCCTTGGTGGAAGAGTGGGGTAACATCTCACAGCAATAACAGCCAAATCTGGTGCAGTCCATGAGGAGATGCACTGCAGTACTTAATGCAGCTGGTGGCCACACCAGATACTGACTGTGACTTTTGATTTGACCCCCCCCTTGTCGAGGGACACGTTATTCAATTTCTGTTAGTCACATGTGTGGAACTTGTTCAGTTTATGTCTCCGTTGTTGAATCTTATATTCATACACATTTACACATGTTAGGTTTGCTGAAAATAAACGCAGTTGACAGTGAGAGGACGTTTCTTTTTTTGCTGCGTTTATATATATATATATATATATACATATATTCAGTAAAAGCTGATGTATTGAGTGCTGTGCTGGAGCATAATCAAGGATTTAATGAGTGGGCGTAAGGGCTACCGAAGCGCCTACCTCTTGTCGAAATCTGCCGTGTCGGATTGAAGAAACTGAAACTGAAAGAAAAAGACGTACCATTACACAACAGGTAAGTGGTTTACTCAGCTTTGTCTTCTATAAAATCGTAACTAAATGATTTTAAACTAATTTTAATTTCAAATGGATTGGATATGTGTTAAGAGTCATACTTTTTTAAATTAAAGATTTAAAATGAACGGTCAAGGGTACTTGGACGCGTTGATAGTTGGGCCGAATCAAAAAGGAATGTGTAACGTTAGCCTATATGAATACCGAAAGCTTTAAACTAGATCGTTTCAAACTACTTATCATTTTATGGTGGAGACGTTGGCTACGTTTAGACAGCCAGCCCAATTCTGATATTCTTCCACTAATTGATCTATCACAGCTCTTTTTCATTATTAACACATTTTCCACGACATTTTATAATCTTTACAGATTAGCGTCAATTTCTCCGACAGTCATGTGTGATGAGGTAAGGGGGACCACATCTTCAGTGAGTCCTATCATTTTTATAAACAGGCGGCTGACCTAATGGAATTGAATGGAATTGTTTTTCAGGATTTTCCCTTAATGACAGACACCCAGGGATCACAAAACACCTTGGATGGAATCCTACATGCTATCAGCAAATGCAAGGTATATTTGACCAAAGAAAGGATATTGATTGGGAAAGCCCCAAAACTTGTCTGACTCCAGTCACACAAGTCATAGACTGTTCTTTCTGCTACCGCATGGCAAGCGGTACCCGAGCGCCAAGTCTAGGACCAAAAGGCTCCTTAACTGCTTCTACCCCCCAAGACAGAAGACAATGAAATGGCCACCAGGACTATTTACATTTGTTTTTACACAGCTGCTACTCGCTGTTTATCTATGCATAGTCACTTTACCCCTACCTACATGTACACATTTCCTCGACTAACCTGTACACCTGCACATTGACCCGGTACCCCCTGTATAATGCCTCCTTATTGTTATTTTATTGTTACTTTTTATAATTGGTAAATATTTTCTTAACTCTTTCTCATTGTTGGTTAAGTAAGCATTTCACGGTAAGGTTCTGTTGTATTCGGCGCATGTGACAAAGTTGGAATTGCTAAATAAATGTGAAATATATATAAAAGTTTTTTTAAATTTGGATTTCATGTAGTGGACATACACAAAATAGTCCAAATTGGTGAAGTGAAATGGAAAAAAGAACCATATCAATGGAAAGGTGGATCGTGTATATGTATTCACCCCCTTTGCTAAGAAGCCCCTAAATAAGATCTGGTGTAACCAATTACCTTCAGAAGCCACATAATTAATTAAATAAAGTCCACCTGTGTGCGATCTAAGTGTGTGTGTGTGTGTGTGTGTGTGTGTGTATGTATATATATATATATATATAACTGTTCTGAAAGGCTGCAACACTGCCAAGAAAGTGGCACCACCAAGCAAGTGGCACCATGGAGACCAAGGAGCTCTCCAAACAGTTCAGGGACAAAGTTGTGGAGAAGCACAGATCAGGGTTGGGTTATAAAAAAATATCAGACATTTTGAACATCCCACGGAGCACCATTAAATCCATTATTTAGAAATGTAAAGAATATGGCACCACAACAAACCTGCCAAGAGAGGGCCGCCCACCAAAACTCACAGGCATTAAGCAGAGAGGCAGCAAAGAGACCAAAGATAACCCTGAAGGAGCTGCAAAGCTCCACAGCGGAGATTGGAGTGTCTGTCCATAGGACCACTTTAAGCCGTACACTCAACAGAGCTGGGCTTTACGGAAGAGTGTCCAGAAAATTATCCATTGCTTAAAGAAAAAAATAAGCAAACACGTTTGGTGTTCGCCGAACTGCATGTGGGAGAATCCCCAAAAATATGGAAGAAGGTACAGATGAGACTAAAATGGTCAGATGAGACTAAAATGGTTTTTTGGCCATCAATCTGGCACAAACCCAACACCTCTCATCACCCCGAGTACACCACACCCACAGTGAAGCATGGTGGTGGCAGCATCATGCTGTGGTGTTTTTCATCGGTAGGGATTGGGAAGCTAGTCAGAATTGAAGGAATGATGGATGGCGCTTAATACAGGGATATTCTTGAGGGAAACCTGTTTCAGTCTTCCAGAGATTTGAGACCGAGATGGAGGTTCACCTTCCAGCAGGACAATGACCCTAGCATACTGCTAAAGCAACACTTGAGCGGTTTAAGGGGAAACATTTAAATGTCTTGGAATGGCCTAGTCAAAGCCCAGACCTCAATCCAACTGAGAATCTGTGGTATGATTTAAAGATTGCTGTACACCAGCGGAACCCATCCAACTTGAAGGAGCTGGAGCAGTTTTACCTTGAAGAATGGGCAAAAATCCCAGTGGCTAGATGTACCCCAAGAGACTTGCAGCTGTAATTGCTGCAAAAGGTGGCTCTACAAAGTATTGACTTTGGGGGGGTGAATAGTTATGCACGCTTAAGTTTTCTATTTTTTGGTCTTATTTCTTGTTTGTTTTCAAAGTGGTAGGCATGTTGTGTAAATCAAATGATACAACCCCCCCCAAAAATATATTTTAATTCCAGGTTGTAAGGCAACAAAATAGAAAAAATGCCAAGGGGGTGAATACTTTCGCAAGCCACTGTGTGTGTATATATAGATATATAGAGAGAGTTAGAGAAAGAGAGGCTTTGTCTACTGTATAATAATTAATGCATATTTAATCTCCTTGGTTTGTGAGTGTAGCCTATAGCTCAAGGGCCTCATAGAATCTGTGTTCTCAGGTTCAACACAATCAGTTGCTGAAGGAGCAGCAGGACCTGTCCAGAGCCAGGGATGACCAGGAGGACCTTGCTAAACAGTTCAGACAGCGCGTAGTCAAACTGAGGATATCTCTGGAAGAGGATGACAACAACCAAGCCAGGGATGTAGACTCTGAAAGGGTATGACAACCTCTCGCAAACCACTAAACCGAAGATCAACACTAGAATTAAAATTTGTCTTAGGATATCACTATATTTCGCTTTTCCTATACTTAGTGGCTTTTTGCGGGGTTGAGAGAGGTCTTGATAGAGGTTTTGGATTCTGCCTGAATGACTGATAGGAGTAATGTTTCTCTGCAGAAGAAGATAGCCGCCCTGCATGATGAGGAGAGCAGACTGAAGAGGGAGATCCAGAGAGCAGAGGAAGAACTGCAGCTTGAGGAGGAGAGCGCCCACCACCTCAAGCAGCAGACTGATGTAGGGCCACACCCCAAAACTCAGGAGCTATATTATTAGTCTTGGTGTGGCTGTGTACTGTAGTAGGTGTGTTGAGATTTAGTTGACTGTTGAAGATGGTCTCTCTCGGTTTTAGGTGTCTACTGCTGCAGTGCCTGAAAAGAAGGTTGTGTTCACTGGAGAAACGGGTGATGGCGCAAACACACTCCATTTTAATGTAAAGCCACATATAGTGTATCCAATGGAGGAGGGCACTGCACTGATCACTTTTGACGATGAGGAAGGTAAGACCGAAACCTTTACTCTGTCTAGCACCTATTTTATTTCTGTGGTTATTATACCGCCTTTCCTCCACAGTGGCCCAGAAGATCCTGAGCCTGAGGGAGCATAAGGTGGATCTGGGTGGGGATTGTGCCATCACTCTGGAGGCCAAGCTCGTACAGCTGCTGGTGCCCTGTCAAGTAGAGGTACAACCACAGAGACCCATCTCCATTCACTAGTGTTTAGGTGTCAGGAAGATGATGTAATGAGTGCAATACAAGGGCCTGAACAACTGTGGCTCTGTTATGAAGAGTGTCATGTGCAGAATAACTTGGATTACATCCAGTTTGTTTATTTCATTTGTATGTATGTCATTGCATTCCTTTGTGTGAACCAGTGTCTGTGTGTGCACCTGTCTCTCTACCTCAGATGGACACTGAGGTATGTTCCCGCCGTATCCTGGTTTCCAACCTGCCCAAGAAGGCCGGGAAGGACCGCTTGCTCGACAAACTGGAGATCCACTTTGCCAAGAGCAAGAATGGAGGGGGGGAGGTGGAAGAGTCTGACATGCTGCATGATTCTGGCAACGTCGTCATCACTTTTATAGAAAACAATAGTACGCAAATCAAGTTCCTGTCAGAAAATGTCGTTTTCTTCATAAAGGGAAAAAGCTCAGACTAAATGAATTTTCATCATACTGTTATTTCTGTCCATTCCTTCTGACTTTATATAATGAGAAATGTACAACTTTTGATTATCTGAGCGTACTGTGCATTGTTTACCACAGTTGCCAAAGGCCTGACTGGCAAGCTGTACCACGATGTGGAGTTTGAGAAAGGGAGGAAGCACAGTGTGAAGGTGACTCCATTTCTGAACGGAGAGATCACAAGTTTCCAGGTAAGCAGATTTCATGTTCATGGCCATGAGTTTATCCCTTTAACTCCATGACAACCAGACCATAAAATAAGCAATTTATCATAGGCCAACTACACTATCAGCAGAAATACCTTTATGCCTAGTGAAATCAATTCTGAGAGTAATGTTATAAACCATACACAGTATCAGCCTGTGGTTCTGCGCCCATTAAAATTTGGTTACAAGTTACAACTACAATGGGATTGTTATTCAATTAGGAAACTCAAGGCCCTATACACAAGATAATAGGTGCTCAACTCATTGTTTGGGACTTACAGACAAGCTAGTCTAACCATTAGTGTCTAGAAGCTGTCTGCAGTAAAGCAATATCCTCAAATCTGACCCCTCTACCAGACACGGCTGTCAGCGTGTGGGCGTACTGTGCTGCTGACTGGCATCCCTGCCGTCATGGAGCAGGAGAACCTGCAGGACCTGCTGGAGATCCACTTCCAGAAGAGCAGTAACGGTGGGGGAGAGGTGGACGCCTTCCTCTACAACCCTCTGGGGCAGCACACCCTGGCCCTGTTCGAGGAGGACTGTCCCACTGAAGACCAGAGCCAGTGAGAGGGCCAGGCACTGATAGCCCTCCCCCCAGTGAGCTCAACAGACACCTTTCTATTGCTGCTCATCTATCCCATCTCAGTACAGGGTCAGTTAAATCCAGCCTGGGGATCTAATCCTGGCCTGCTATCAGCATGTTCTGATAGCATTTGATTGAAAGATGAGATCATACCTCTAATCTTAGGGGTTGGCACTGTGCCAAACCTTTTGTCTGAGGTTGTCCTTTCCTGTTTCAAAACCTAATTTGGTAGAACCATCTATTTATATAGAATTTCTGATTATGTATGCAGATCATTTTGGGTGAAACGTTTTTAGTGAAGAAAAAAATATTCAGAACAAAAGTTGCCAAAGAAATGTAAATTATGCTTGACAAGACTAATTTAGATATCTTTAAGTTAACATTTAGAAGGAATGTGTATTCTACAGCTCTCTAAAGGTGTCAATATTTAGTGTTCTATAATCGTGGTATTCTATTGTTTTCTGTCATTAGTATTGAATGAGCAATCCTGTACGGTAGAATCAGTGATTGTAATAAAGTCTGTCCAATGGACCAAGTCAGACATTACGATGGTGTGTGTGGTTCGTTCATTATTACTGAGAAGGGACTACACTGACAATGTGAGATTTAAGTTTTAATCGCGTAAAGTGCATGAGCATCAAAGCAGTACAAATAGTTTAGCAAAACCACATCCAGTCAGACAATGGAACACAGATGGAGTTTATTGTAAAAATCTAGTAACAATGTCCCACAACAAAAACACAAAGATCCAGCAGGATAGCCTAGTGCAACAACTAAAAACAAGTTAGATCCACAGGACAACGACAGTCCACACACCCGGTCAGGCACTTAGGGAGGAATGGAGAAAACCAAGCGATATGAAAGAGGCAAATACATGAATAGAAAGTAAAGCAGCAGGGTGAGAACATAAACCTGGATATACAGTTAATAATTGGGAAGACGGTTGTTCCAATTGACAAGAAAAACCCACAGACAAATAACTACTCATTGTTACCTTAAGTTTACATAATGATTACACACAACCTAGTGCGGAAGTCAGACAGTCTATAGCATCTATTGAACGTGGTCTCTCTCGTACTCTGAAGTCTACATTATAAACTGGTTGGCTGACAGCCGTGGTTTATCAGACCGTATACCACAGATATGACAACATGTATTTTTACTGCTCTAATTAAGTTGGTAACCAGTTTATAATAGCAATACGGCACCTCGTTTGTGGTATATGGCCATTATACCACGGCTTAGGGTTGAGTCCAGACACTCAGCGTTGAGCATATGAACAGCCCTTAGCCATGGTATATTGGCCATATACCTCAGGCCTTATTGCTTAAGTATATCATGTAGCTATAGCTAACCTCTGTGTATGCTTGAGTTCACTTGGACCTCTCCATTTTAATCTCAATCTTTTCAACATCACTTTCTTAGTGGCATCTTTCCAATCCAGAAAGACACGCGATCACTCGACTGACTTTCTTCTGCTCAGTCACACACATGCACACTTGACTTAAATCAAACTATGGTCAGTGTATCAGTGGCCTGATATACATAGGTTCTACAACAACAAAAAGTATTTTAAATCATATTCTACTTCCTCAAGTTACAGAGTGACATTTAGAAAGTAACAAATCCTGTGACGTGGTTTTGATCTGATCCGTTCCTACAGTCAACACATTCCTTATGATGTCAGCCAGTGAAAATGTCTAACAGACTCAATTGTTCCTATTAAGTACCTGTAAAAAGTTATTCCCATATTGCAAATGACCAATAACTTACCAGTAATCCCCTACAATAGTTGTGCGTATTTCAACTATTACAACAATACATCAGTTTGTGTCTAATAGCATGGACAATCCTATAGACCATCTCATGTAGTGTTTATTAAAAAGCTTGGAGGACGATTTCTTCTGTAACCTGTGCTACAGTATGATAAAGGACTGAATAGGAAGAAGACTGACTTTGTTCCTAATACAGACTAGACTAGGTTGGTTGAACCGAGGCTGCGGCCGTTTCACAGCATTACTTATACAGTATTGTGTAACTGTCGGTATTCCATGCAAGTTGCAACATTTGAATGACAGAATAACCCTATCCCTTCACAAGTCCCCACAGAAACACCAAGAGTAACAGACGTGACCTGTTCATCTCTGCCGGTCTGCCAGCCTATCAGAAGGAGTGCATTATGGGTTGTGCTGAAGCTGCTGGTCTTGAAGATGGAGCGGGGGACTGGCCGCGATATGATTGGCATGTGCAAACTGCCAATTAAACGACCAGTGGTGCCCATTCACTCTGTTTCCGGCCATACTGAGGAGTGGATGGCGCCAGGAGAAGTGAAGAGTGGAAACAAAAAAAGAGCATCATCTTTATTTTGTTGCTTAGAGCAAAATGTATTTAGTTCTAATTAATATCGGAGGGAAGTACTCTGTTTAAAGGGTCAAAGCAAGCATTAGGGCAGACCTGCTTACCTGCATGTCTGTCAGCTCTTTGTGGAATCGCTTGGCCAGGTCTGGACCATTCTGCATTGTAGGAATTTGGTAGGTCTGAGGGAGGGGAGAGAGAATATAATCTGGAGCGTTTTGTTTGAGGGCAAAACAAAAGGGTCTCAGAAAAATGTAAATACACCAAGGCTTGTGGTTACCTTCCCTTTGTAGAGCAGGCTGCCGACAGGACAGACCACACAGGCCGTCCCGGCACCAAACACCTCCGTAATCCTGCCTGAGTCCAGAGCACCGAGCAGCTCCTTCATGCCCATGGTGCGCTCTGTCACTTTGAACTCTCCCTGAAGGAAACAAAACAAGTCCGTATGACTGTGCATCACTAGAATCCCAATAAAATTATTCTGCTAACCATCTTCTGTCTTCTATGTCAATGGATTACACTGGTCTTAAATCCTCTCTATTGGTTCTCAAATAACTCATCTTTTCCCATTATAACCTCCCTCTTCCTCCCCTACTTACCCATTCTCTGGCCAGGTCTAGCAGAGACTGTCTGGTGACTCCTGGGAGAATGATGCCATCTAGAGGAGGAGTCAGCAACTCTCTCTCTGCATACAAACAGGTACTCTTACTCACATGCATAAGCTGTACACTTAACATCCAACAGGGGGAAGCACTGACACAGCCTATTTTGACAGTCCAGGCAGACACTAAGCAAACAAACAGACATACAGACTAGAGACAGTCAAACAGACATACGGTACCTTCAGAAAGTATTCATACCCCTTCACCTAGTCTGCATTTTTGTGTGTTACAGCCTGAATTCAAAATTGATTAAATATTTTTCTAAAATCTCTCAATCAAAGCAGACAACCAGGTTTTCCTCTAGGATTTTACCTGTGCTTAGCTCCATTTATTTTTTATCCTGAAAACCTCCCCAGTCCTTAACAATTACAAGCATACCCATAACATGATACAGCCATCACTATGCTTGACAATATGGAGTGGTACTCAGTAATGTGTTGTATTGGATTTGCCCTAAACACAACACTTTGTATTCAGGACAAAAAGTGAATTGCTTTGCCACATATTTTGCTGTATTACTTAAGTGCCTTGTTGCAAACAGGATGAATGTTTTAGAATATTTTTATTCGTACAGGCTTCCTTTCTCCCCCACTCTGTCATTTAGGTTAGTATTGTAGAGCAACTACATAGTTGTAGATTCATCCTCAGTGGTCTCCTAATTACAGTCATTAAACTCTGTAACTGTTTAAAAGTCACCATTGGCCTTGTGTTGAAATCCCGAAGCGGTTTCCTTCCTCTCCGGGCACTGGGTTAGAAGGGACGCCTGCATCATTGTTTGACTGGGTGTATTGATACACCATCCAACGTGTAATTACTAACTTTAACAAAGGGATATTCAGTGTCTGCCTTTCATTTTTTTAACACATTTACCAATAGGTGCCCTTCTTTGTGAGGCATTGGAAAACCTCCCTGGTCTTTGTGGTTGATTCTGTGTTTGAAATTCACTGCTCAACTGAAGGACCTTACAGATAATTGTATGTGTAGTGTATGAGGTAATCATTAATAAATCATGTTGATTACTATTATTGCACACAGAGTGAGTCCATGCAACGTATGTGACTAACTTATTTCGGCTTGCCAGGGATTAAATACTTATTGACTCAAGACATTTCAGAATTTAATTTGACATTGTGTGTAGGCCAGTGATAAAATCTCAATTTAACCCATTTTAAATTCAGGTTGTAACAACATTTGGAAAAAGTCAAGGGTTGTGAATACATCCTGAAGGCGCCGTACAGACAATAGACAGTGAAACAGACCTCCTCCCTCATTCGTCCAGTAGATGAAGAGGTTCATGGTGCCGACCTCTGTGATCTCCTCCTGCTCTCCATACAGCCACAGGACCTGCTGACAGCCCTGCTTTATAGCCTCATTCTGCACTGCTATAGTAGGCCCATAATTACTGACAGAGAGGGTAGAGAGACAGAAAGTATGAGAGTGAAAGGGAGGAACAGACATGGGAGAGAGGAGGGGTGATGGAATATTTCATTTCAGAAGGCAGCTCCCTTGGAAACACACAACCCTCATAAACAGCTCCTCCTGCTGGGGGGGCTGACCTTGTGAGAGAGGTCAAACAACATGGCTACCAGAGGACAGACAGGACATTAAGTTCATGTTCAGGTAACATGCAGCCAACATGTTGTCTAGAGGAATGTGCATGGTTAAAATAGCTAAACAATTACATTATAAGCCTCAAACTGTCTCTATTCAGAAGTAAACTTGGGGCCCCAGAGTCAGACCATATCTTCATAATTCCATGACGTTATACAAGAGTTGTTATATAGCTAATAAGCTATTAAGAAACCACTTTTTCAGAAATTCCAACGTAACAAAGCAACCCATTGTTGCTGTCGCAAATTGTTGAGTCACTTCTACTTGGAAGTGTGTGTGTTAGTGTGATACTCACCCCCCCATCTTGTAGGCTCCGACCCCCCCTCTCCAGGCCCTGACATAGCTTGGGTCTGCCAGCAGAGAGACTGGGCTAAAGGCCCCTGTGGTAAAGTAGGGCCCTACAGGACCCACGATGCAAAATAGTAGGGCTTGGCTGGCCCTCGACACACCCAGGGAAGGCTAAGGCCAGGAGGGGGAGAGGGGAGGAAGGAGAGGGGTGTTACTGGAGGAAACAGTGACAGCGCTATGTCACTACCTAGGGCTAAGTGTAGATGGTTAAAAAATAGATATGATCATTATTTTTATTTAACTAGGCAAGTCAGTTAAGAACCAGTTCTTATTTACAATGATGGCCAAGGAACAGTGGGTTAACTGCCTTGTTCAGGGGCAGAACGATAGATTTTTACCTTGTCAGCTCAGGGATTCGATCTAGCAACCTTTCAGTTACTGGCCCAACGCTCTAACCACTAGGCTACCTGCCCCCACCCCCAATGTGAAATGTGAAACCATGGAGACGGTCTCCTGTGTCTGTGAGAGGGGGAGCAGTGCTCACCTCAATCCCAATGTAGGTGGGTCTGATGTAGAGGCTGGCGTCTAGGGAGTAGGGGACCCAGTCCTGGTCCACCTCCACCAGCTTCCTGATGCACTCCAACAGCTCCACCTTATCAAACAACTACACAGAGACAGGAGGGACAGAGGACCTGTAACTACTTGGTTCAGTTCAATCGAGTGGAAAACCAGCGCTTACATGAGGTTCTTCAGGACCAGGTCTGAGAGAGACTCACAGGGAGACAGCTACGGTCAGCAGTGCGGTGCATCCTCTCCATGTTCAGGTTGGGTCGGAACAGACGGATGTGGTTGTCCACCCCTCTGAACGCCTTCATGCCCTCAAACAGCTGAGAGACAGACACAGACATACTGTTCATACATCTGGCAGAATGAACCATCTCTGAAAGAATAAGCTAGGTGACTTGTATCAAGGACCGAGGTCTCAGTAAGACAGGGCTAGCCTCGTCAGGCACTCTGTCTGCACTATGGCTCCTTCTCTCACCTCTATGGAGTAGTGCAGGGCAGAGGTGGCAGGGTGCAGCGACAGGTTCTGAAAGGGCTTGATCTGGGGAACCTTCCAGCCCTCTTTCTCTGACCAATAGATGGTCAGCATGTGGTCTGAAAACTGCTTGCCAAACACCAGGGAGGCGGGGTCTGGCTTGGGCTTCCCCGCAGTGTTGCGCTCGATAGTGAGGTCTGCGGCCTGAGAGAGGAAGCGGGGCAGAGCAGAAGAGACAGACGGACAGACAGACGAGGAGGGGAAAGGAACAGAGCGAGGGCCGAACACAATGATTTTCTTTATTGTAATGAAAGGGCTTGCTTGGAGCGGAAATTAATGGTGGCTTGGGAGCCAATTAAGCACTTAAATTAAACTGAATTAAATAATCAAAGCACAAGGAAGTGAGAGAAGGGAAGAAAGGGTACAGAGTCACGTGGTGGACTAAGAAAAAGTTTGATCAATAGACCCCCAGGCTGACTGGTAGGCTACTGAACACGTGCCAAATGACACTTCTACCTGTAAACAAGCTTCAGCCGGCCTCTGTTAATAAACAGCCATGCCTTAGAGTCATGGCAAGCTCCTAAAAACCTCCTGTGTTGGGGGTTGTGATGACTCAGACAATAGAGAGTAATACAATGACTCAGGAAACTGTCTCAGGTGTCTGGTCATTACTTCTCCTTTATATATTACCTTGAATGAGCTGGCAAACCGCAACGACCCCAAAGAGTAGGGGATGGCTTGAATGAACCGTCCATGAAGTGCCTAATAAACAAGAGAAAACATTACATTTAATAATCTCAGTAAAATAAAAAGAACATAGGCTATCAGCATTCACATTATGACAAATAACCTACTAAGAGCCTTGTAATACAATCTACTCTCACACTGGAAACTTGCCTTCTCAACCAAGGTGACAATGTTGTCCCTCTTCTAGATAGATGTAAAGCACCACGTGTCTGGCGTGATATTTTATTTATTTATATATTATATATTGTGTTCAGTACCTGCACTGTGTCTGTGTAAGGGACAGCTGGAGCAAAGCAGTAGGCTGTAAATACACTAATAATATATATATATATATATACATACACACACACACAAAAAGGTATGTGGACACCCCTTCAAAACTAGTGGATTTGGCTATTTCAGCCACACCCATTGCTGACACGTGTATAAAATCGAGCACACAGCCATGCAACCTCCATAGACAAACATTGGTAGTAGAATGGCCTTACTGAAGGACTCAGTGACTTTCAACGTGGCTCCGTCATAGGATGCACCCTTCCCAACAAGTCAGTTCGTCAAATTCCTGCCCTGCTAGAGCTTCTCCGGTCAACTGTAAGTGCTCTTATTGTGAAGTAGAAACATCTAAGAGCAACAACGTGCTGCGAAGTGGTAGACCACACAAGCTCACAGAACGGGACCGCCGAGTGCTGAAGCGCGTAAAAATCGTCTGTCCTCAATTGCAAAACTCACTACCGAGTTCCAACCTGCCATTGGAAGCAACGACAGCACAAGAACTGTTCGTCGGGAGCTTCATGAAATGGGTTTCCATGGCCGAGCAGCCGCACACAAGCCTAAAATCACCATGCGCAATGCCAAGCGTCGGCTGGAGTGGTGTAAAGCTCGCCGCCATTGGACTCTGGAGCAGTGGAAACGCGTTCTCTGGTGTGATGAATCACGCTTCACCATCTGGCAGTCCGACGGACAAATCTGTGTTTGGCCAATGCCAGGAGAACGTTACCTGCCCCAATACATAGTAACAACTGTAAAGTTCGGCGGAGGAGGAATAGTGGTCCGGGCTAGGCCCCTTAGTTCCAGTGAAGGGCTAGGCCCCTTAGTTCCTTAGTTCCAGTGAAGGGAAATCTTAATGCTACAGCCTACAATGACATTGTAGACGATTATGTGCTTCCAACTTTGTGGCAACAGTTTGGGGAAGGCCTTTTCCTTTTTCAGCATGACAAAATGTGATCCATACAGAACTGGTTTGTTGAGATGGGTGTGGAAGAACTTGACTGGCCTGCACAGAGCCCTGAACTCAACCCCATCATACAACTTTGGGATTAATTGGAAGTCCTTACACAACCTGGAGGTTTGTTTTGGGTTATTGTCCTGTTGAAAAACAAATGATAGTAGCCCAAACCAAATGGGATGGCGTATCGCTGCATAATGCTGTGGTAGCCATGCTGGTTAAGTATGCCTTGAATTCTAAATAAATCACAGACAGTGTCACCAGCAAAGCACCCCCACATCATCACAACTCCTACATGCTTCACGGTGGGAACCACACACGCAGAGATAATCCATTCACCTACTCTGCGTCTCACAAATACACAGCAGTTGGAACCAAAAATCGAACATTTGGTATCTTCTTATTATTGATGTCCTTTAGTAGATGGTTCATTGCAGCAATTCCACCATGAAGGCCTGATTCACAGTCTCCTCTGAACAGTTGATGTTGAGATGTGTCTGTTACTTGAACTCTGAAGCATCTATTTGGGCTGCAATCGGAGGTGCAGTTAACTCTAATGAACTTATCCTCTGCAGCAGAGGTAACGCTGGGTCTTTCTTTCCTGTGGCGGTCTTCATGAGAACCAGTTTCATCATAGCGCTTGATGGTTTTTGCGACTGCACTTGAAGAAACTTTCAAAGTTCTTTAAATTTTCCGCATTGACTGACCTTCATGTCCTAAAGTAATGGACTGTTGTTTCTCTTTTCTTATTTGAGCTGTTCTTGCCATAATATGGACTTCGTCTTTTACCAAATAGGGCTATCTTCTGTATACCACCCCTACCTTGTCACAACAACTGATTGGCTCAAACACATTAAGGAAAGAAATTCCACATTCACTTTTAACAAGGCACATCTGTTAGTTGAAATGCATTCCAGGTAACTACCTCATGAAGCTGGTTGAGAGAATGCCAAGAATTTGCAAAGCTGTCATCATGGCAAAGGGAGGCTACTTTGAAAAATCTCAAATATATTTTGATCCGTTTCACTTTTTAGGTTACGACATGATTCCATAACGTGTGTTATTTCATAGTTGACGTCTTCACTAGTAACCTACAATGTAGACAATCTACAATAGTAAAAATAAATTTAAACCTTTGAATGAGTAGGTGTCCAAACTTTTGACTGGTAATGTATGTTTTGGCCTGTCTTGTGAAGGTATGCGGAGAGAGAGAGAGAGAGAGAGAGCGTGTCTGTGTGTTGGAGACATAGCCAACACCTCATAGCAGGCATGCCATTTCTATGGAAAACCACCTCTTTTACAATGAAACGTAATTTGACACTGTATTTCCATGCATTGAGATTTCGCTTTTATCGTTAAAAAAACACCCTTCACATTTTAAAGCTTACATCTGTAGATTCTGACTGGCTAAAGATTAGGAATAATGTAATCCACCCTAAATATTCATTACTGCATTGTTATTTTGCATAACAATGAAAATCTGTTTAAAGATGCTATTTTTACGCCACACATTTATTTATCACCCCCGCTCCGAATGCTGGCGCAAAGACACCCCTAGGCCTATTCATATGTGACTGCACGCTTTATGTCCACACTGCCAACATGAATAACGTCACCAAAAGCAGTAGCTGCGCCTGTGTAGCTGATAGACTGAAGGTAAAGCAGCGCGGGACAAGTAGCACATCAGTTAAACAAGTAAATAGTAGAGGTCCATTAACTCTTACTTGTTCAACACATTAGCCCCTCATTGTTAACTATTTACAGAGACGATCGAGATAAACAGACAATAGCGATATAAGAGAGTGATCTTTGGACTCACCGTCCTCAGAGCTGCCATCGCCGCTACGTAGCTAATGAATGGTATATGTGTCCGTGTGGGAGCAAATTCTATAAGCAGTGCGTTCCGTATTGGACCTTGGCATAATGACAACAATGTTCTTGAGATTAAAATAAGAAAACACCAACCATGTCCAAATTCGTATCTGATATATATTTCTTATATATTTCATTTGTAAATTGTGCAAGAATAGGTTTGCAAATTCCATTGAATTTCAAGGAGGCTATTTTACCTTTACACGAAATAATAAAGACGTCATCTGAAGATATGCTGGTATGAATACTGAATTCATTGTTAATAAAATATACAGCAAATTATAATGGAAGATGGTAATAGTCAGCACAGCAATGTGTTGTTGAAGATGACATAGGCGTGACGAATCTCTGCCATCTGATTGGACAAAACAGACAGGGTTAGATGGGTTCGAATAAACGAGGTTAATCAAGTTCAAACGACCAAGAGTGGAGATGGCCACGATTGGTCTACTAATGGGGAGTTGTAGCAATCTTGTTATTTGATTGGACGTCGTGCTTTCGGTGGGATGGGCATTTAAATACTACAACGTAACCATCATTTGGATGTGTATTTGTTATATAATGCATAATTTCTCCTGTAATATTGTATAAATCTTTGTAATAATAATAATATGTTGAACCCTGTCGTTTTCTTTACATGCCAATGTTGTCCATCAGCATTCAGCACACTTGCATTGTCCAATACCGTGTCCACAAAGATTGTCTATTATATTAACAAGATAGTCAAGTGGCAGCTCTAAAAATAGAAATGCATGTCCTCAAAGATGGAAGATAGACGGGAGGAGGCGAGATCAGGTGGGACCATTCTAGCCAATGAGGAAAAGGAGGGCCGAACAGGCCCCCATTAATATCGACAGAACTGAAGTGAAGCGGGTCAAGAGTTTCAAGTTCCATGGTGTCCACATCACTAACAAACTATCATAGTTCAAACACACCAAAACAGTTGTCATGAGGGCACGACAACACCTTTTCCCCCTCAGGAGAATGAAAAGATTTGGCATGGGTCCCCAGATCCTCAAAAAGTTTTACAGCTGAGTAAAACATCTTGCTTCACATTTTCCTCTCTGGTGTGCATATGGAAAGCTGATGCAACTCTCGGGAAGCATTTCCCGGTTGCACACATTTTATGATCTTTGGGTTTCACAACTTCTTCTAGTGCACCACTGAGATATACAGTATATTAAATACTAGGCACTCTGGCTATCACACTCACATAACCTATGTAGCTAAGCCTACTGACTGAAAATAATGAATTTACCTTACATGCAAGTGGATGCTATCCTATGGGAGGGTTGCAAAATATTTTGTCTAATATATGTCTTATTGTTACTAATCAAATGTATTTTACTGTATTCAAAATGTGTGTATTGTAAATAAAAAATATTGGCATAAGTGAGGTTGTATAATCTATTCCAAGTAACCTAAGTTTAATCAATGTGGGCATCTGTGTTTTGTGGAGCCTGCATCACTTGTTGGTCTAGTTTCATTTCATGTTGAATTAGGCCTACTCTGGGGATTTCTCCTGGGGATTTGTTCTACCCTGTAGCAAAACAAATGACAAATCCATGTCACTGAGATTTGTGCTCTGTAGTTTGGAGCATTGTGAAGAACATTAAAATCATTCAAAATACTTCACCAGAAAGCATGACTTAGCCACAGAGGATCATTAGCTTATTTTTAAAAAATAGCAGTGGATTGTTTAAAATCACAAGCATGTAGGCCTATATGCCTAGTTGGGAAGCATTTCAATTTGGGCAGCGCATGTAGCAATAGGCCTAGCTAATTATTGAGATGCGCCTGTCAGTGAAAAGCAATGCATCTAAAATATGTGTGAAGATAATGTGCAGAATGCGCTCAGCTCTCCAGAATGTGATTAGCTGTCTCCCGCCAGTTCTTGCGCATTCCTTGTTTGTATTAGTTGTTTGACTGTTGAGTGTTCTTTTTTATAAACTCATCTTTACGTATGTCACCAGTAGTACATTTACCGTTAATCTGCATAATTTGGTTACATTCAATTCGGTTAATGCATGGATTAAAGGACAAATCCACCCCAAAACAATATTTTGGTATTTGTTTCATTAGTCCATTGATTACATAATCCCCAAATGTTTTGCTTGTCAGCACTCAAGTTTTCAAGACATGTAATTTTACAGCAAAGTGCATCATGTGGGGATGATTTCTTTTTTTTTTTGTTCACCTTTATTTAACCAGGTAGGCCAGTTGAGAACAAGTTATCATTTATAACTGCGACCTGGCCAAGATAAATCTAATCAGTGCGATACCAACAACACAGAGTTACACATGGGATAAACAAACATACAGTCAATAACACAATAGAAAAATCTATATACAGTGTGTGCAAATGTAGTAAGATTAGGAAAGTAAGGCAATAAATAGGCCATAGTTGTAAAATAATTACAATTTAGCAATTAACACTGGAATGGTAGATGTGCAGAAGATGAATGTGCAAATAGAGATACTGGGGTGCAAAATAGCAAAAAAAACTAAAAAACAATATGAGCTAGTTGGGTGGGCTATTTGCCAGAGGTGGGACCAAGTCATTGTTTTACAAGTCACAAGTAAGTCTCAAGTCTTAGCACTCAAGTCCCAAGTCAAGACAGGCAAGTCAGAGTCAAGTATCAAGTCCTAAACTTTGAGTTTCGAATCTTAAACAAGTCATAATGTGCTCTTCACCAAATGTAATACCATTTCATATGTTTAACAAGAGTAATAGTATATGATATTTACGCAAATCATGAATGCTTTTAAAAATATCTATATATTTATTACTTTCCAAATAAACCGTTATATTTCCATAGAAATACATGAGTAGCCATGAGAAAGACACACCCACCCAATAGTGATCGACTATCGAGGATCGCTATGGGGCGAAATCGGGCTATGTAGGCTTGTACACAATCGCCCAAACTTAACACACACACACGCTCTCTCTGTGTGGTTACAGTAGACTAACGTATGTCAATGGTTTTAGGAACAGCAGTAACATCAGGCAGGATTTAGGCTATCTTGGGTGCGATGATCACGTTCCCGCACTGACTGACTGTGTGGAGGCTCATTGATTTAACGTTACGTTAGCCTACATGATGCACCAGTAAAGTAATTAAATATATAGCTGTCGGCTATATTAGCCATGACTTAACATTCTATGTGCAGCTTCAAATGTCGAACAAAGTTGGAAATTTTTGCGCCTCCCCGCATGTTTTGCAAGTTGCAATCCGTTTTTTTGTTGACACAGCGTCGTCTTTATATCTGAAAATAATAATTTGGGGTATCATCTTTCCAAGGGTTCCATCTGAATTCACCCGCCGACCTTCCTCTGCACTGCCACGCACAACTTTTTCTCAGCTGGCACAATTTGCTTGGCTGCTGTCCGATTCAAACTATAATCAGTTAAATGAAGAGTTGATGCGCTGCACACGTTTTTTAATAGCATCATTTTTAATATTTGGGCTTGAGGAGGGTATCAGGTCGAGTTATAAGGCTCAAGTCCAAGTCAAGTCACCAGTCATTATGGCTGCTGTCCCCGTACAGGGACCAACATCAGGGGAAATTTCAGTGACAACTAAAAATACAATTTCGTAACATTAAACATTCTTGAAAATGCAAGTGTCTTACACCCTTCAAAAGATTAGAATCTTGGTAATCAAACTACATTTTCCAATTTAAAATAGCTATTGCAGAGAACAAATCCCATGCTTTTGTTTGAGAAGAGCAATCAAGAACAGAAACATTTTCCGCCATGACAGTTTTTAGACTTTCACATCTGAAGGTAAAATTATGACTTACATTCTGATATCTTGCTCTTATTTCTCTTCCTGAGTATACCTTTGATCAAATGAAGTGCCGTTTTCATTGATAAAATACATTTTTAATAGCCTAAATCTAAACATTTTGTAAACTATTTGTGCCGGGAATTCCAGGAGCATTCGGCGTGATTCGCCCATGTAAACAATCGCTTATATAGTCATGGTGGGTTTCAGTGCATTCCTCTGGATGTTCGCAACACAGTCAAACAACGTTGTTTTTTTTGCTGGGAGAATTGACCGAAGTGAGCTGATTTGAAGACAATGATAAATGACTACCTGACGCACCAATAATTTTAGCGAAGCTTCATTGATTGACTATATTTCTGCCCAATGACCACTGATCTTCTTGAAATCTAGCTGGGTAGTGTTGATGACTAGGTATATGAGAAACGAGACCAAGTTGCGACTCTGGACAAAGCGGATACGGTATAGTATAGGCAGTTTATTCAAGAGTAATGATATCTGGCAATTCGTGTGGCACGGCCCCGTTGAGACCGGACACATATCGGACAGTTCATTTTATACATTGAAATGACGTAGGTAGATTCTGGTAGTCCTGGCTTCTGGTAGGTTGCTTGTAGATGATAGACAGTCTCCTCCAGCCTGGTATCAGTATCCCATTGGTTCTCGACAGAGTTCTTTGTCTTTGGAGCCCATCCAGAAGGGGAGGGGCTGCGTGTGTGTATGTGTGTGCGTTACTGTCTTGGCAAGTCTGTGTGTCCTTTCAGTGAGTGTGTGTGTGAGAGATATCCTGTATGCGCCCTACCATGTTTTACTGTGAAAATACGTTGCTATGTGTTGTCTCAGTTATAGCAATGCAATAGCAGTAAGCTGGTCATTTGCATAGGAAATAGCACTTCATTACAGTAGATAGCCAATGAGCTGAGGTAAACGCCAGTAGGTAATGGTTTGGGGTTGGACCACAATTCCTTGGTTGTAATCGCACGCGCAGGCAACTCCATTTTCGCCTTGACGATCAGAGGGGTTGCTGTAAGGCTTTTTACACGCAGCTGTATTTCGGAAAGTTGTAGTTTCAACGATTTCATTGAAGATATCCTGGCGAATACTTCATGTAAAGCGAAGTCAAACGCTAAAGTAAAAGTGAAAGTGAGACAGATTTTTTGTTTGAGGAATCTTGGAGTGTTATGATTCAAACGAACTGAGGAGCTGTTTCTGCAAGGACAGGACGTACTTCTGGACGGGTAAGTGCTAATGCCGTTTTATGAAATATAAAAAAAAATGTATATATATATATTTTTTGCAATGAAATGTGTAGTTTGTTTTTGTGTGTGTGTGTTGGTTTGTTTGGGTGTGTGTGTGTATATATATATATATATATATATAACAATGGCCGGAGTTGAATGGAACACCTTAGTGACTGTTACCTCTGCTCTATACAATCAATACATATATGTTTATTTTATGTGATGATAAAAGGCTCATACAATACAAATATTTTTTAAATGTTTTCTTTCACAGTGATAGCGACTCTGACTGGGAGGCCCCGGTGCCAAGCTGCCCGCTCTACCTGTGCCCCCAGTGGTGTTCATATGCCACAGTTCATTACTGCAGGCATGACTGTGCCTCAGAGCCAAAAGGGCACAGCATGGAGGCGTCGTTGTGTTCTGTGTCGCATGAAATGCACCACTTGTTCAGTTTGCCTCTGCTTTACATCAGAAAGAGACTGCTATGGGACATGGCACAGGTAGCAAAATATTATGACGAGGACTTCCAAGGGGTGTGTACTGTTTTTAAAAATTTTGATATTTATTTTCTAATATTTTTAAAACATTTTTTTGTGTGTGTGTGTGTGTGTGTGTGTGTGTGTTAGAATTGCTTTTTGATATGTTGTATATAGTTATTTGCACTACTGTATATAGTTATAGGTCATTTCACCAATTCGGCCACTTGGGTACATTTGGGCAACTTGTGTGGGACACCTGGGTGACTTCATGCTAAATGTCATGTAGCTCACCAATTCCTGAAGTTATCAGTCTCAAACTTTGCACACCTACAGATGCCCTCTTGTGTTATCCATCAAAATTATCTCCAGCATCCTATCTGACTGTATGGCTATTCTAGTACATGTGAAAGATGATGCTACAACAATAAAAAACAGAAAACGTATGCTCTTTCTTTATCTTTTCTTCCACCAGATCTACTGTGTTATATTCTCCTCAATTAACATTTCCACAAACTTCAGAATGTTTCCATTCAAATGATACCAAGAATATGCATATCCTTGCCTCTGGGGCTGAGCTACAGGCAGTTAGATTTGGGTATGTCTTCAGGCAGAAATTGAGAACAAAGGGTTGCAGCCATAACAGGTTGTTAGTCAAAGTCGAGTTGCAAGTCATATTTGTGACTCGAGTCTAACTCGAGTCCAAGTCATGTGACTCGAGTCCACACCTCTGCTATTTACAGATGGGCTGTGTACAGTTGCAATGATTTGTAAGCTGCTCTGACAGCTGATGGTTAAAGTTAGTGAGGGAGATTTAAGACTCCAGCTTCAGTGATTTTTGCAATTAGTTCGATGGCAGTTATGTCATTTAGGACCTTGAGCGTGGCTGAGGTGCAACCATGACCAGCTCGGAAACCAGATTGCATAGCGGAGAAGGTACGGTGGGATTCGAAATGGTCAGTGATCTGTTTGTTAACTTGGCTTTCAAAGACTAGAAAGGCAGGGTAGGATAGATATGTCTAACATTTTGGGTCTAGAGTTTCTCCCCCTTTGAAGAGGGGGATGACAGAAGCAGCTTTCCAATCTTAAGGGATCTCAGACAATACGAAAGAGAGGTTGAAGAGGCTAGTAATAAGGGTTGCTATAATTGCGGCGGATAATTTCAGAAAGAGAGGGTCCAGATTGTCTAGCCCAGCTGATTTGTAGAAGTCCAGATTTTGCAGCTCTTTCATAACATCAGCTATCTGGATTTGGGTGAAGGAGAAATGGGGAGGCTTGGGAAAGTTGCTGTGGGGGGTGCAGAGCTGTTGACCGGGGTAGGGGTAGCCAGGTGGAAAGCATGGCCAGCTGTAGAAAAATGCTTATTGAAATTCTATTATCATAGATTTATCGGTGGTGACAGTGCCTCAGTGCAGTGGGCAGCTGGGAGGAGGTGCTCTTATTCTCCAGTGTCCCAGAACTTTTTGGAGTTTGTGCTACAGGGCGCAAATTTCTGTTTGAATAAGCTAGCCTTTGCATTCCTAACTGCCTGTGCTTATTGGTTCCTAACTTCCCTGAATCGTTGAATATTGCGGGGGCTATTTGATGCTAACACAGTAGGCCACAGTATGTTTTTGTTCTGGTCAAGGGCAGTCAAGTCTGGAGTGAACCAAGGGCTAGATCTGTTCTTATTTCAAAATTTTTTGAACGGGGCATGCTTATTTAAGATGGTGAGGAAAGCACTTTTAAAGAATTACCAGGCATCCTCTGATGGAATGAGGTCAATATCCTTCCAGGATACCCGGGCCAGGTCGATTACAAAGGCCTGCTTGCTGAAGTGTTTTAGGGAGCGTTTGACAATGATGAGGGGTAGTCTTTTGACCACGGACCCAGGAAATGAGGCAGTGATCACTGAGATCCTGGTAGGTTCCTTGATCATTTGTGTGAGATTGAGGGACGGCCGGGGTATTAAGCATATCCCAGTTTAGATCACCTAACAGTACCCACGCTGAAGATAAATGGGGGGGAACTAATTCACATAGTGTCCAGCGCACAGCTGGGGGCTGAGGGGGGGGTCTATAACAAGCGGCAACAGAGAGACTTATTTCTGGAAAGGTAGGTTTTTAAAGTAGAAACTCAAACTGTTTGGGCACAGAACTGGATAGCATGACAGAACGCTGCAGACTCTCTGCAGTAGAATAACCCCATCCCCTTTGGCAGTTCTAGCTTGGGCAAAAATATTGTAGTTGGGGATGGAAATTTCAGAATTTTGTGGCCTTCCTAAGCCACGATTCAGACACAGTTAGGACATCAGGGTTGGCGAAGTGTGCTAAAGCAGTGAATAAAACAAACGTAGGGAGGATGCTTCTGATTTAACATTCATGAAACCAAAGCTTTTACGGTTACAGAAGTCAACAAATAGCGGCTGGGGAATAGGAGTCAAACTGGGCCCCCAGTTAACTTCTACATCACCAGTGGAGGAGTAGGATAAATCAAATCAAATGTATTTATATAGCCCTTTGTGCATCAGCTGATATCTCAAAGTGCTGTACAGAAACCCAGCCTAAAACCCCAAACAGCAAGCAATGCAGGTGTAGAAGCACGGTGGCTAGGAAAAGCTCCCTAGAAAGGCCAAAACCTAGGAAGAAACCTAGAGACGAACCAGGCTATGTGGGGTGGCCAGTCCTCTTCTGGCTGTGCCGGGTGGAGATTATAACAGAACATGGCATGTACGGCAGGACCAAATCAGAGAGATAGGTAGGAGCAAGCCCATGTAATACTTTGTAGGTTAGCAGTAAAACCTTGAAATCAGCCCTTGCTTTGACAGGAAGCCAGTGTAGGGAGGCTAGCACTGGAGTAATATGATACATTTTTTTGGTTCTAGTCAGGATTCTAGCAGCCGTATTTAGCACTAACTGAAGTTTATTTAGTGCTTTATCCAGGTAGCCGGAAAGTAGAGCATTGCAGTAGTCTAACCTAGAAGTGACAAAAGCATGGATTCATTTTTCTGCATCATTTTTGGACAGAAAGTGTCTGATTTTTGCAATGTTACTTAGATGGAAAAAAGCTGTCCTTGAAATGGTCTTGATATGTTCTTCAAAAGAGAGATCAGGGTCCAGAGTAACGCCGAGGTCCTTCACAGTTTTATTTGAGACGACTGTACAACCATTAAGATTAATTGTCAGATTCAACAGAAGATCTCTTTGTTTCTTGGGACCTAGAACAAGCATCTCTGTTTTGTCCGAGTTTAAAAGTAGAACGATTGCAGCCATCCACTTCCTTATGGCTGAAACACATGCTTCTAGCGAGGGCAATTTTGGGGCTTCACCATGTTTCATTGAAATGTACAGCTGTGTGTCATCCGCATAGCAGTGAAAGTTAACATTATGTTTTCGAATGACATCCCCAAGAGGTAAAATATATAGTGAAAACAATAGTGGTCCTAAAACAGAACCTTGAGGAACACCGAAATTTACAGTTGATTTGTCAGAGGACAAACCATTCACAGAGACAAACTGATATCTTTCCAACAGATACGATCTAAACCAGGCCAGAACTTGTCCGTGTAGACCAATTTGGGTTTCCAATCTCTCCACAAGAATGTGGTGGTCGATGGTCTCAAAAGCAGCACTAAGGTCTAGCAGCACAAGGACAGATGCAGAGCCTCTGTCTGATGCCATTAAAAGGTCATTTACCACCTTCACAAGCGCAGTCTCAGTGCTATGATGGGGTCTAAAACCAGACTGAAGCATTTCGTATACATTGTTTGTCTTCAGGAAGGCAGTGAGTTGCTGCGCAACAGATTCAATATAGGCCGATAGTTTTTTATATTTTCTGGGTCAAGGTTTGGCTTTTTCAAGAGAGGCTTTATTACTGCCACTTTTAGTGAGTTTGGTACACATCCGGTGGATAGAGAGCCGTTTATTATGTTCAACATATGAGGGCCAAGCACAGGAAGCAGCTCTTTCAGTAGTTTAGTTGGAATAGGGTCCAGTATGCAGCTTGAAGGTTTAGAGGCCATGATTATTTTCATCATTGTGTCAAGAGATATAGTACTAACACACTTGAGCGTCTCTCTTGATCCTAGGTCCTGGCAGAGTTGTGCAGACTCAGGACAACTGAACTTTGAAGGAATACCTTCAAATATCAAATTTTATTTGTCACATACACATGGTTAGCAGATGTTAATGCGAGTGTAGCGAAATGCTTGTGCTTCTAGTTCCGAAAATGCAGTAATAACCAACGAGTAATCTAGCTAACAATTCCAAAACTACTACGTTATACATACAAGTGTAAAGGGATAAAGAATATGTACGTAAAGATATATGAATGAGTGATGGTACAGGGCGGCATAGGCAAGATGCAGTAGATGGTATCGAGTACAGTATATACATATGAGATGAGTATGTAAACAATGTGGCATAGTTTAAAGTGGCTAGTGATACATGTATTACATAAAGATGCAGTAGATGATATAGAGTACAGTATATACGTTTACATATGAGATAAATAATGTAGGGTATGTAAACATTATATGAAGTAGCATTGTTTAAAGTGGCTAGTGATATATTTTACATCAATTCCCATCAATTCCCATTATTAAAGTGGCTGGAGTTGAGTCAGTGTGTTGGCAGCAGCCACTCAATGTTAGTGGTGGCTGTTTAACAGTCTGATGGCCTTGAGATAGAAGCTGTTTTTCAGTCTCTCCGTCCCAGCTTTGATGCACCTGTACTGACCTCGCCTTCTGGATGATAGCGGGGTGAACAGGCAGTGGCTCGGGTGCTTGTTGTCCTTGATGATCTTTATGGCCTTCCTGTGACATCGGGTGGTGTAGGTGTCCTGGAGGGCAGGTAGTTTGCCCCCGGTGATGCGTTGTGCAGACCTCACTACCCTCTGGAGAGCCTTACGGTTGTGGGCAGAGCAGTTGCTGTACCAGGCGGTGATACTGCCCGACAGGATGCTCTCGATTTTTCATCTGTAGAAGTTTGTGAGTGCTTTTGGTGACAAGCCAAATTTCATCAGCCTCCTGAGGTTGAAGAGGCGCTGCTGCGCCTTCTTCACCATGCTGTCTGTGTGGGTGGACCAATTCAGTTTGTCTGTGATGTGTACGCCGAGGAACTTAAAACTTACTACCCTCTCCACTACTGTTCCATCGATGTGGATAGGGAGGTGTTCCCTCTGCTGTTTCCTGAAGTCCACAATCATCTCCTTAGTTTTGTTGACGTTGAGTGTGAGGTTATTTTCCTGACACCACACTCCGAGGGCCCTCACCTCCTCCCTGTAGGCCGTCTAGTCGTTGTTGGTAATCAAGCCTACCACTGTAGTGTCGTCGGCAAACTTGATGATTGAGTTGGAGGCGTGCATGGCCATGCAGTCGTGGGTGAACAGGGAGTACAGGAGAGGGCTCAGAACGCACCCTTGTGGGGCCCCAGTGTTGAGGATCAGTGGGGTGGAGATGTTGTTACCTACCCTCACCACCTGGGGGCGGCCCGTCAGGAAGTCCAGTACCCAGTTGCACAGGGCGATGATGACGAGTTTGGAGGGCACTATGGTGTTAAATGCTGAGCTGTAGTCGATGAACAGCATTCTCACATAGGTGTTTCTCTTGTCCAGATGGGTTAGGGCAGTGTGCAGTGTGGTTGAGATTGCATCGTCTGTGGACCTATTTGGGCGGTAAGCAAATTGGAGTGGGTCTAGGGTGTCAGGTAGGGTGGAGGTGATATGGTCCTTGACTAGTCTCTCAAAGCACTTCATGATGACGGAAGTGAGTGCTACGGGGCGGTAGTCGTTTAGCTCAGTTACCTTAGCTTTCTTGGGAACAGGAACAATGGTGGCCCTCTTGAAGCATGTGGGAACAGCAGACTGGGATAGGGATTGATTGAATATGTCCGTAAACACACCAGCCAGCTGGTCTGCGCATGCTCTGAGGGCGCGGCTGGGGATGCCTTCTGGGCCTGCAGCCGTGCGAGGGTTAACACGTTTAAATGTTTTACTCACCTGGGCTGCAGTGAAGGAGAGTCAGCATGTTTTGGTTGCTGGCCGTGTCAGTGGCACTGTATTGTCCTCAAAGCGGGCAAAAATGTTATTTAGTCTGCCTGGGAGCAAGGCATCCTGGTCCGTGACTGGGCTGGTTTTCTTTTTGTAATCCGTGATTGACTGTAGACCCTGCCACATACCTCTTGTGTCTGAGCCGTTGAATTGCGATTCTACTTTGTCTCTATACTGACGCTTAACTTGTTTGATTGCCTTGCGGAGGGAATAGCTACACTGTTTGAATTCAGTCATGTTTCCGGTCACCTTGCCCTGATTAAAAGCAGTGGTTCGCACTTTCAGTTTCACGCGAATGCTGCCATCAATCCACGGTTTCTGGTTTGGGAATGTTTTAATCGTTGCTATGGGAACGACATCTTCAACGCAGGTTCTAATGAACTCGCTCACCGAATCAGCGTATTCGTCAATGTTGTTGTTTGACGCAATACGAAACATATCCCAGTCCACGTGATGGAAGCAGTCTTGGAGCGTGGAATCAGATTGGTCGGACCAGCATTGAACAGACCTCAGCGTGGGAGCTTCTTGTTTTAGCTTCTGTCCGTAGGCAGGGCCTTATATGCATCGCAGAAGTTAGAATAGCAATGATCCAAGTTTTACCAGACCTGGTTGCGCAATCGACATGCTGATACAATTTAGGGAGTCTTGTTTTCAGATTTAAAGAGGAGTCCGTAATTTGCTTTCTAATAATCATGATCTTTTCCTCAAAGAAGTTCATGAATTTATCACTGCTGAAGTGGAAACCATCCTCTCTTGGGGAATGCTGCTTTTTAGTTAGCTTTGCGACAGTATCAAAATAAGGGTATGGCTAAAGGCTATAAGAACTGGTCGTCTAGTGCGTTGGGGACAGAATAAAAGGAGCAGATTTCTAGGCGTGGTAGAATGGATTCAGGGCATAATGTTGTCACGAACCGGCTCAAAGTTCGTAACAAAAAGGAGACAACGTGGAGACCAGGAATAACAAAATATATTTATTAAATAAAGTAAAATAAGTACGATTAACAATGGTGTGTGTAATCAGTAGTGCAAGTGAGTGTTTTGCATGCATTAATGTGATAATGCGGGGTGTTGAAAGGTGCCAAAGCAAAACAACCAAAGGCCACAAAAATACCACAACAAAATCTATAAAGGTGTCTGCATGGAGAGAGTCTCCTCCATGAATGGGGAGAGTCCAGGTGTGTCCCATTTCTCTGACAACCCTCCCGGCTCCGCCCACCGACATCCTATTTAGGAAAACAAGAGCAAAGAGAAATAATTCGTCAGACAGAGTGGGAGGGTCGTCCCCCGTCCCCCGTCCCCCCCACCATAAAACCGGATACCAACAAGGACCCCGAAACACCATACCAGTCACAAATACAAGTTGACCCAGTCTTTGCGTCCATTTGCCCTAGCCAACCTCATCCTCCCCAGACCTCAGCGAAGAGGAAGCAACCTTTAAGAGGAAGAAGAAGACAAGACCAGAAGGGAACTGACAGGAGCGACAGAACAGGACAATACCAAACACAAAATAACATTCAAGAAACACATTAGTTCCTTTTTAGTTGTTGGTGGTGGAAAAGTATCAATAGCTACTACCTTAGCCTGAACAGGACGCACTTCACCCTGCCCAACCACCTTTCGAAGGTATGTAACGGTCGCTTGAGCAAACTCACATTTAGCCAGATCACCAGAGGCAAACAGGCGTTGCCGGAAATCACACATACCATAACAGGGACTGAGGGGGCTCGGAAGACTTCCAGTCATCCTGGAGAACAGAGAAGTCTACGCACCTTATGTCCAAACAAGGTCATTTGGACTGAAACCCGTGCTCTCCTGTGAAACCTCCCTAGCGGCTAAATGTAACCAAGGCAACCCCTCCTCCCAATCCTTATCCAGCTCAGTACAATAAGCTTTCAACAAAGACTTAACTGTTTGATGGAAACATTCCAGTGCTCCTTAACTTTGCGCGTGATAGGCGCTCGACAAATTGTGTTTCATATGGAGCTGTTGGAGAACCTGACCAAATAGATTAGAGGTGAAATTAGATCCCTGATCACTCTGAATGACCTTAGGGATTCCAAACAGTGAGAAACTGAGTCAAAGCTTTTAACACAGACTTAGTCATCTTAGACCGGAGAGGATAGGCAGCAGGAAACCTAGTGGTCTGACACAGTGAACAGGTAACTACTACCCTTTTTATAACGAGGCAGAGGACCAACAGTCAATAATCAGATACTCAAAAGGTTGGCTGAGTACAGGAATAGGAAACAGTGGTACCAGCTTAATTAGGTTTACCAGTTAATTGACAGGCGTGACACGTTTTGATGAACTCAGAAACATCCCTCTTTAACCTAGGCCAAAAGAAATGTCTTAATATGCGATTGTAGGTTTTCCTCACAGCCATATGTCCAGCAACGTCGTTGTGGGAAGTTGTCAAAACCAACTCACGAAGCTTAACTGGTACAACAACCTGACTAATCACCTCCCCCAGAAAACTACCATGAGACACCCACTTTCTCATCAGGACATCCTCTAGGAGAAAATAGCCATGGGAGATGTCTACCAACTGTTCCACGGGCACAATTTGGTCCCGCAACTCTTCCAATGTGGGTTCAGTCCGTTGCGCATTGATTAGACCTGAGCGGGTTACAGATAACGGGATAACAGGGAAAGCAGTGACAGACTTCTTTGTGGTATTCTCGCTAGTTGGCACAGTGACCAGTTCACCACGGCTCATAGAACGCATCACTGCACACGTAGAGAACACCTCTGGGAAACTCTGCACACTCATCAGGAATCCCTGCAAATAACGGCTTAGTGGAAACCACTAGAGATGGAAACACGACAGGCCATATACGCTCACCAGCCAAGTTATTCCCAAGGATAACATTGATACACTCAATGGGCAACGAAGGACGCACCCCCACCTTGCACCAGTCCACAATCCAACATCAGTTTATGCAATGGGACTGACAGAGTGTTCAAACCTATTCCCCTAATTAGAACACTATTCCCCGAAGCAGCCTCAACAGAGAAGGGTAACAGACTCCAACACAAACAATTCAGAGGCACCAGTGTCTCAGGATCTTCACTGGCACTAGGTCCTTACTTCCCAACAGACACAAAACCCTCTGTAATGAAAGGTAAATAGTCTGGGTCAATATGGACTTTCACATGCCCCTGGGCCTGAGACAATGTGTCAGGAGTGAACTGATGTGGAACAGGTGCCGCTAACGCTGTAGGCTTAGATTTAACGTAAGCACACGTACTGAATTTACCCTTTGCCCTGAGAACCGGACATTCGTTTTTCCAATGACCTGAACCTTGACAGTAGTGATCCTCTTGACCAAAGTCAGCCAAAGTGAGCAAGGCCCAAGTCTCTCTGAAAGCCCCCACTCACTCCGAATAAGTTACCCAGTGGTAACTTCAAGAATATCACTCCCCATCAGATTGGCCTTCAACATTAAACTAATTTAATTTTAGACATTTATCACTAATTTCAACCTTGTAGTGTTCAGCAACCTTCAGCTGTTCTTCAGTACATCATTCTAACAGTTCCTCTGATGGAAAGCGAATGAACTTGTCTACATAAGACACCATAGTCACAAGAAAAAAAAATCTCGCTCTTCCCCTCTGCTGAGCACACCAGACCACAACCAGAGAAATGACAATCACACTGGGCACCACAGAAGAGAGATGGGATATATATGGAGCTTCCAAAACCTACAGTAACTCAACCCTAGTCTTCGTGCAGATTTGCGGTGGGTAATTACGCACTAACCCGCTGGCAAGGAAATAAACCACCCAGCACGCTGGCAGATTCCCCCAAGCCACGGACGTGTCCCCAAGACAACTGCTCAATCCACAGACACCACAAAAATAACCATGTCCAACGTATTCCAAAATGAAACACGTCGCTAAGCCTAACAGGGGAGAAAGGCTATAGCTCCAGGTAGCAAGTAACACTACCCTATCTAAATCTCCCACTGAGGTACACAGCCGATTGTACTCACTTCAGGCCGATGTCCCAACAGTGAGTAGAGCAAGAGGCCTGGAAAATAACCAATATAGTCTCTCCAACGCAGCACACAACTATCCACCGCAGTGGCAAGTTTACCAAACAAAAGGCAACCAACACTGGGCACCAAACATTACAAAAATCAAAAAAGCTGTAACAAAAAATGCAAACAAAGCATCTACAAAGTTTAACATTAACTCCACGTTTACTCTCAAACATAATACCTTCAAGATCCCGGATGAGCTCTCACTTGTCACGAACCGGCTCAAAGTTCGTAACAAAAGGGAGACAACTTGGAGACAAGGAATAACAAAATATATTTATTAAATAAAGTCAAATAAGTACAATTAACAATGGTGTGTGTAATCAGTAGTGTAAGTGAGTGTTTTGCATGCATTAATGTGATAATGCAGGGTGTTGAAAGGTGCCAAAGTAAACAACCAAAGGTCACAAAAATACCACAACAAACTCTATAAAGGAGTCTGCATGGAGAGAGTCTCCTCCATTCTCCTCCATGAATGGGGAAGTGGTGTATTTATTCCATGAATGGGGCAGTGGTGTATTTATCCTGGGACACACCAGGTATTTATCCTGGGAGTCCAGGTGTGTCCCATTTCTCTGACGATCCTCCCGGCTCCGCCCACCGACATCCTACTAAGGAAAACAAGAGCAAAGAGAAAGAATTCGGCAGACAGAGTGGGAGGGTCGTCACAATGTACAGACAATGGTATGGTAGGATGTGAGTATAGTGGAGGTAAACCTAGGCATTGAGTGACGATGAGAGAGGTTTCGTCTCTGGAGGCACCAGGGGGGACAAAAGAGCTATCTAAGGCATGTTGAGCGGGACTGAGGGCTCTACAGTGAAATAAAACAATAAGAACTAGCCAAGACAGGAGTAGACAAGGCATATTGACATTAGAGAGAGGCATAAAGAAATCACAGGTGTTGATCAGGAGAGCTAAGACAACAGTGTATCCGGTGCCTCGGCTAAGGAAAAGGCCTACTGTATGTCTCCCCAGCCTGGTGAGTACTGTGCCGGCTCCCAGCCCGGAGCTTCCAGAGATGCCGGCCTCCAGTCCGGAGCCTCCAGCGACGATGGCCGCCAGTCCGGAGCCTCCTGCGACGACGGCCCCCAGTCTGGGGCCCGCCCTGGCCAAACCGAAATACAGACATAAAAAGGATCTCTAAGGTCAGGGCGTGACAGTACCCCCCCCAGACCCCGCTCCACCGCTGGCTCCGCTGGCTGGCTCACCCCCGCAGGAGGCTCCGCTGGCTCACCCCACTTGATGCGGGGACCCTCGCCGCCGACCCAGCGGATAGATGCCCACCCAGATCCACCCCTATACTGTCACGCCCTGACCTTAGAGATCCTTTTTATGTCTGTATTTTGTTTTGGCCAGGGGGGCGTGAGTTTGGGTGGGCATTCTATGTTTTGTGTTTCTATGATTTTCTATTTCTATGTTTTGGCTGGGTATGGTTCTCAATCAGGGACAGCTGTCTATCGTTGTCTCTGATTGGGAACCATACTTAGGTACCCTTTTTCCCACCTGTGTTTGTGGGAAGTTAACTTTGTTTGATGGCACATAGCCTTAAGCTTCACGGTTTGTTTTGTATTGTTTATTGTTTTGTCGGACCACATCAGGCGATCACGTCTGCAGTCCAGTCGTGATGGATCGTTGGGGCTCCGTCTCGACAATAATGGTTCCAGGCCAATTGGCAAAGAAGGTATTATAGCCCTAAAATTAGCTGGTATATGGGCCTACCTCGAGGCTAGCTCAACGCTAGCTGGTGCTTTCTTCGGGGCAGAGGCGTTAGCTAACAGTAGCCACTCGTTTGCAGCTAGCTAGCTGCGATGGTCCGGTGTAATGATTCAGAGCGGCAGGAATCCGGTGATGTGGTAGAGAGAAGCAGTCCGATATGCTCTGGGTCGATATCGTGCTGTGGAGACTGGCAGGTATTGTCCGAGCTAAGGCTGGCTGGTGACCGAGAAAAAGGTGAAGACCGCTAGCTGTGGCTAACAAAGACTAGTAGCTAGTTAGCTGGCTAGCTCCTGATGGAGTTCCAGATATAAGGAATAAAAATAGCAGATCCGTACCACAATGGGTGAGGCAGGTTGCAGGAAAGTATATTTAGTTCGTAGATAGAAAGTGAGATTAATATATATATATATATATATACGAAAAAGACTGGCTATTTACACTGGATAAGACAAAGACAAACACACACGTCCTACTGCTGCGCCATCTTGTGTCAGACGCTTTGGGACTATGTCATCAATGGACTAATGTGTCTGGTTGCCTGTTTTGGGATGTCTGTTTTTTCTGATTGTCTTAACTCACCACCACTAATAAGCTGAGTTTCTGTTAATGGGATTTATATGTTTAAATTAATGATTAGAATATTCCACCCTGAAACCATATGATTGTATGAAATTGATTAGAATCATGAGATTGTTCTAATAATGTGTGTGGTTTTAGTCAGTAGAATTATATATCCGTGAGTGTAATTTTAGTCAGAATTAGGGTATAACAATACTGTGTATCTGTACAATATGTCTATTATAGTATCTTAAAAACAGACTGTCTGAGCAAGATTCGGTGCCGACCTTGGCTAGGGGCCACTGAGAATACTTCCCAGGGTCTCCCTATCTTGAGAGAGGACGGGGTGATTCTCACGGCCTCCCATAATCTTTGTCGGCTGGGTAGCAGGACAGTATGTGCATAGGATACTTACTGTTTGTGTGGAAGTATGTGCGCAGCTATAAAATGGATGTCTTTGTATTCTTGACTTTAGAACGTTCTCTTAATAAACTGTACTAACCTTTTGCATAAGCTGAGTCTGACTAATTATTATTATTATTCCCATGGTCTTATAAACCTCGGATTGGTCAGAGCTATTGATTATTATCATTGGGATTGAAAATTCTTGTGACAGTTTCTCAGCAATTTTTTTCTTCAGCAAGTCAATTAAGTGTATATATGCTACTGCTACATTGTCCTATAGGCTATCTCATAGTTCCATGTGCTCATTTATTTAGCCGCCAGTATGACTCAGTGTATTCACATGGCAGAGGCTGGTGCTCTCCCATTAGTGGAATTTGAACTTTTGGGGTTTTAATCATTTGAATCCCGATTTGTATTATTAGCCACGTGCGAATGATTTTGAGAAACGAAAACGTTACTCTTGAAATGAAACTGTTCCACGATAATGTGCATATCATAAGTGGTATGAAGATGGGTAGAAATGGTAGGATAAATTGTAAGCTTCTCCAAACTTTAATTTCACAAACTTGAAGGTGTACAAAGATTAAATAAAACACCCAGCACTGTGTTGCTTTCTAGACTAGTTGACTATTACCGCTACGTGTTTGACATGGGCAGCAGCAGGCCTGCGAGACAAGTGCGAGAGAACACAATTAGATTTTGTTCCCATTCCCTTTACGCCAAGTTTAGAATTGTAAACTAATAGAAAATGTAAGTGAAACTATTGCGAAAACTGCTCCAGATCACTTGATATCCACCACAAAGGGGAAAGAATAGAATATGGAGGGTGGAGAGGGTCAGACCCGATTTAACTTAAACGGTCTATCGTACAGCAGAGCGTGTCCAACTCCAAACCAACCACACTGAATAGATAGAAGCATATCATGAGTGCAGTTTACAAAACAGAGCTGAGTGCTCTCCATGCAAAATAGGTCCCATATATACATATCCCATGTTTTTTCCTCTCTCCCCTACCCCAATCCCATTATCATTTATATCAACAATGCAACGGAAAAAATAGTTTAATAATTTTTTATTGCAACAACACAAATTATTGCAGCTTTACCATCTCACCACCAGGGGGTGCTGTACCATCTCCAGCACCTCTACATCCCGTGGCAATGGATAAGACAGGGTGATTGGTTCAATAATCACAAGCAGGATGGCAATAGAACATAACAGGTCCTGTTATTGGTCAGGTAGGCACAAGGCCCGGAGTGACAGGCCTGCTCATGGGACCTGGCTCTTGTAGCCGTAGTTGAGTTCTGCCCCTCCACTAAGCAGCAGGTCTATCCCAGTGCAGAACGTAGCATCAGCAGCCAGGTACAGAGCAGCCAACCCACTCTCAGCTTCTGTCCCCATTCGACCAAGCAGCTGTTGGAGATGAGGAAGAATGTTAAAGATGAGGCATCAGGTTCATCAAGACGAGAGATGCAAGTGAAATTAGGAAGTCTCTACCAACCCTCCCTTTTCAATGCATTCTGAAATATGTCATTGTAACAGATCTTATATTTCATCATATATCTTGTATTGGCTCCTGTCCAGTGAGCACTTGCCTGAGCGTTCTCTCCTTCTTTAATGGTAGCTAAGGTATCTGCAGTCTGTCCAGCCAGCTCCTCCCACAGAGGTGTCATCACATTACCAGGGGAGATGCTACAAGATAATACACATTTAGACTGCAGCAAACAGAGCTAGAGATAAGAGGAAAAAGTGGAAAAATACAAAAGTATTTTTAAACAGGACAGACAAAAGTAGAAAATCCTAAATGTTTGTAAATGGAGACAGATGCCAGTTCTACTCACCAGTTGACTCTCACTTGGTATCGACTCTCATCTACAGCCATGGCTTTTGTCATGGCAATGATCGCCCCCTTGTGGAGGAAAAGAGACATTACCCCTGTTAGGCCTACTTCTCCAAGCCTCAAACAGTGGAATAAAGTACTGATGCATACTGTTATCTATATTTTTTGTTCACCTTAGTGGCTACATATGGTGCTGCATTTTTCTGACCAATGGAGCCCACCAGACTGGACAAGTTAATGATGTTCCCCTGTCGCTGTCGCAGGTGGGGCAGGGCATACTGAGGAGGGGAGATCCCGTGATGACGTAACACATATTATAAGGTATATAATAACCCATTATTAAGGCTCATACATGCTTATAACAAGTAATAAAGCATCATACCTGAAGGCTTTCAGTAAAGGAAATATAATGAGTGAATTATTTACTTTGGAGGCCAGGAAGTAACTGATGAGGTTAAGATTCAAAAGATCTCTGAACTCATCTGCAGTAGTGTCATCTGTGGGTTTATGAGGTGGGTCTGAAAGAGGATGAAAGTGAGGGAACTCAATGAATACAGCATAAACACTAACCAAATGTCTATGGAGTATGTGAATTGTAGAAGAGGGGGAAAAACATGCATTTCATATCCACAAAAAAAAAGTGTTAAGTGGTACAAAAACGTGTGCAGATCTTTAAAAAACGATGAAAACCAGTATAGCATTAAAAATACATCCGCGTTCCGACTTGCACCTTTGTCAGGGTGTGACGATCAGGTGATCGGTTTGATGGTGCAAGCTGCAAAGCGTATACACGAAGTACAAAACATTAGGAACACCTGCCCTTTCCACATCAGACAGACTGGGTGAATACAGGTGAAAGCTATGATCCCTTATTGATGCCACTTCAAATCAGTGTAGATGAAGGGGAGGAGACAGGTTAAAGAAGTCTTTTTAAGCCTTGAGACAATTGAGACATGGATTGTGTCTGTGTGTCATGCAGAGGGTGAATGGGGCAAGACAACATATTTAACTTCCTTTAAACAGAGTATGGTAGTAGGTGCCAGGCGCACCGGTTTGTCAAGAACTGCAACACTGCTGTGTTTTTCACCATAAATAGTTTCCTGTGTGTATCAAGTATGGTCCACCACCCAAATGACATCCAGCCAACTCTGGGAAGCATTAGAGTCAACATGGGCCAGCATCCCTGTGGAACGCTTTCGACACCTTGTAGAGTCCAGGCTGTTCTGGGGGCAAAAGGAGGGGTGCAACTCAATATTAGGAAGGTGTTCTTAATGTTTTGTACACTCAGTGTATGTGTTTTTAATGCTTGAATATGCCTGTTTAAATAATGGCTTGCCAGGGCCTCCCAAGTAGCACAGCGGTCTAAAGCACTGCATCGCAGTGTTAGTTGTGTGACTACAGATCCTGGTTATATACCGGGCTGTATCGCAGCCGGTCGCGCCTGGGAGACCCATGAGGCGACGCACAATTGGCCCAGCGTCGTCCGGGTTAGGGGAGGGTTTGGCCGGCCCGGGATTTCCTTGTCAGTGCATGCACACTGACAGTTGTTCGGTGCTTCCTCCGACACATTGGTGCAGCTGGCTTCCGGGTTAAGCGTGCATTGTGTCAAGAAGCAGTACGGCTTGGCGGGGTTGTGTTTCGGGACAATGGGACAAGACTGTAACTACCAAATTGGATATGACAAAATTGGGGAGAAAAAGAGGGTAAAAAAAAGTATATATATAATAATAAAAAGAAGTGCCTGGACGTGGATTGGTATACCAACTATCAGCTGATTTGTGTATATATCATTTCCTTTCTTTCTTTCCTTAACAACATCAATTCTCATACAAAATGATAACAGATACTCACGCCACCCAGCATTGTTGACCAGACAGTCTATTTGACCATAATGCTCCACTGTCACTGAAATCAACCTCTGCAGAGAGAATACCATACGTTGAGTTGACTGCACTCTGTCATTGACCACCACACTGTGTTAGACGTGTATAATTACTCTCTCCAGGTATGTGGACCTATGATCCCATTACCTATGTACCTACCTAACTTGCTACATAGAGCCTAAGCTGAAAAACCAGCTAGACGCACCACTAAAATAACATAGAAACATACACACATCCCTCAGTCAAACACACAAAACAGGTTATAGCAATGTCACTACTGTTCACAAGCACCAGGATCTGGACACTGAATGATGATTGGATGTGTAGAAAAAAAAGAAGTCGCTCTGGATGAGAACATCTGCTAAATGACCTAAATGTAAAACATTATGGAAAGCTTCCGTCTTGCAGTGTTAGTCTGACCACTAATACATTTTAATAGTCTGATGAGGCTTCATCTATCTGTCCACTCCAGTTGAAGTCGAAAGTTTACATACACTTAGGTTGGAGTCATTAAAACTTGTTTTTCAACCACTCCACAAATTTCTTGTTAACAAACTATAGTTTTGGCAAGTATATCTACTTTGTGCATGACACAAGTCATTTTTACAACAATTGTTTACAGACAGATTATTTCACTTATAATTCACTGTATCACAATTCCAGTGGGTCAGAAGTTTAGATACACTAAGTTGATTGTACCTTTAAACAGCTTGGAAAATTCCCGGAAATTATGTCATGGCTTTAGAAGATTCTGATTGACTCAAATGATGTCAATTAGCCTATTGGAGGTGTACCTGTGGATGTATTTCAAGGCCTACTTTCAAATTCAGTGCCTCTTTGCTTGACATCATGGGAAAATCAAAAGAAATCAGCCAAGACCTCAGAAAATTAATTGTAGACGTCCACAAGTCTGGTTCATCCTTGGGAGCATTTTCCAAACGCCTGAAGGTACCACGTTCATCTGTACAAACAACAGTACGCAAGTATAAACACCATGGGACCACGCAGCTGTCAATCCGCTCAGGAAGGAGAAGCGTTCTGTCTCCTAGAGATGAACGTACGTTGGTGTGAAAAGTACAAATCAATCCCAGAACAACAGCAATGGACCTTGTGAAGACGCTGGAGGAAACAGGTACAAAAGTATTTATATCCACAGTAAAACAAGTCCTATATCAACATAACCTAAAAATCCGCTCAGCAAGGAAGAAGCCACTGCTCCAAAACCACCATAAAAAAGACAGACTACGGTTTGCAACTGCACATGGGGACAAAGATCGGAATTTTGGATAAATGTCCTCTGGTCTGATGAAACAAAAATATAATTGTTTGGCCATAATGACCATCGTTATGTTTGGAGGAAAAAGGGGGAGGCCTGCAAGCCGAAGAACACCATCCCAACCACGAAGCACAGGGATGGCAGCATCACGTTGTGGGGGTGCTTTGCTGCAGGAGGGACTGGTGCACTTCACAAAATAGATGGCATCATGAGGATGGAAAACTATGTGGATATATTGAAGCAACATCTCAAGACATCAGTCAGGAAGTTAAAGCTTGGACGCTAATGGGTCTTCCAAATGAACAATGACCACAAGCATACTACCAAAGTTGTGGCAAAATGGCTTAAGGACAACAAAGTCAAGGTATTGGAGTGGCCATCACAAAGCCCTGACCTCACTCCTATCGAACATTTTTGGGCAGAACTGAAAAAGTGTGCGAGTAAGGAGGCCTACAAACCTGACTCAGTTACACCAGCTCTGTCAAGAGGAATGGGCTAAATTCACCTAACTTACTGTGGGAAGCTTGTGGAAGGCTACCCGAAACGTTTGACCCAAGTTAAACAATTTAAAGCCAATATTTACTAGGACTAAATGTCAGGAATTGGGAAAAACTGAGTTTAAATGTATTTGGCTAAGGTGTATGTAAACTTCCAACTTCAACTGTTTAATATATATATATATATATATATATATATATATATATATATATATATTTTTTTTTTTACAAATTAATAAATGTATGTCAGCACAGACCTCAATGCCTGAGCGAACTCTCAGTCTGGGAGGCAAGCACAAAAAACAAGGGAAGAAAACAGGAAACCAGGGCACAGGAAACACAGAGAGCTTCAAATAATGACCGACTGGGCCTTTAACAGTGATTTCTAAGCAGTTTATAAGCAGACCTTCAAATGAGGAGCAAGGGGCTTGCTAGAGCTGTGAGTAAACTAACTCAGACGAGAAGAGTCCTTTCACAGACAGGGAAAATCCAACAAAGACTAAATATAGGTGGAGTGTAGATTACAATACAAAACGTTTTAGTAAGCATTCTGATAAACCACAGGTCATGTGATCCATTGAGGAATGAGGATATAAACTCTGTTGAAATGTTGTGCATATGAGTGATCATTTGACTCTCATTTCACTGTGCTATAAAATAAGTCATTGCCCAGACCCTACCTTGATGTCCTCCTCTTTGGAGATGTCACAAGGTACAAATTTGCATGACCCTGGCCCTGCCCTGTTCAGCTCGGCCTCTAGAGCCTGTCCTGCTGCCACTGTCAAAAATAATAAGAATATATATATAAAATAAGAATACAGTAAACTTATGAATATGCAATGTAAAGATGATGTCGAGAGGGATTTTTTTAATGATTCATAAAGTCTTCAACAATGGATTACTGATGAATGAAGATTCCGAGACACATTTTTGTAGTTTTCTTGTAACTGATGGCTTCTACGGTTGTGGCTAGATGGATAGGATAACTAATGCAGCAGGTTAGGATAACTAATGCAGCAGGTTAGGATAACTAATGCAGCAGGTTGGGAGAATTAATGCAGCAGGTTAGGATAATTAACGTAGCAGGTTAGAATAATTAAAGTAGCAGGTTAGGGTAATTAATGTAGCAAGTTAGGCGAAAAAGTTTAAGGTTAGGCTTAGCTACAATCCTACAGTTGTCACCGACGCAACTCGAGCATGCAACTTTTGGTACGAAGCTGTACTCCATCTAGCCACAACCGTAGAAGCCACCAGTTCTCCCACACCTGCAATGGTATACTTTAATCTGAGCACCCCCTCTTGCACTCACCCCCTCTTGCACAGAATACAACTTTGGCTCCATTCTCCACTGGGGAAAGAACAACAGAATAGCACATTATTATTGTTTCCCCAGTACCTCACTCTGCTCAAATCTCAACAAACGTACTTCAAATCAGCAACTTTGATTCTTACCGAATACTTTGACAATCCCTCTACCAATCCCTTTGGACCCGCCGGTCACAATGACAACTTTGTCTCCGTAACGCAATGTACTGCCTGACATGTTCACTAGAGCCAACCCGCCACGGGTGATGATTTCAGTGATGATACGTTCGCAAAGAACCGCCACTACCTGGTTGACTGTGTTGGTCGAATGCCGCAAACAAAGTGACTTGCCCTCTTTCCAATCTACACTTTTTATTATATTTCTTTACATGCAGCAAAATATATAATTGCATCCCTCTGTTTGTCTTTTTGTCTTTTACATTTCTACGTTAACTTTCTCTTCCCTCCTCCAAGTTCCTTAAAAATCACGGGTTTGTTGTCGTCTGTGAAGACAGGTGAGCGGCTTTGTGGAACTTGTAGTTTAAACTCCATGCAAGTTCTAACGCACATCCTGGTGCTGCAACCTGCTGTGTCAACATGCATACCGGTATCTCAGTCTATGTATGAGGCATATTCTGAAATGGAAAAAATAAGCCATTACATTCATCAATTAACCAAGAAGCCCATGGGATGGTTTTTGCAATTGTCTAATGCATAATTTAAAAAAAATATTTAAATGCTTTAATGCTCACTTTCCTGTAAAATCCACCTCATATCAGTGTTATAACTGTTATACATTTGACATGTTTTTCCCACCTTCCAACTGACACACGCCTCTAAATAGTTAACTCAACCATCAATTCTTATTTTACATTTACATTTGAGTCATTTAATCGTATCCATAGCGATTTAACAGAGCAATTAGGGTTAAGTGCCTTGCTCAAGGGCACATCAACAGATTTTTTTAACCTAGTCGGCTCGGGATTCAAACCAGCCAACTCTCGGTTACTGGCTCAACGTTCTTAACTGCTAGGCTACGTGCCGCCCCATGTAACCTTTTTCTGGCCCAGAAATAATGCTGTTGACATCTTACAGTGGTCACTATATGTCACTTACATTTTTGTTGACACAACACCTGTGAGTCATTACCTGCCTGACACGTGTGCACCATACCCTATACTATACCATACACTAAGCCAACTGAATAAAGGCTTACGAAAGGATCATCAGAAAAGGAGTGTCATGGCTTTTTGTTGTAGGCTTTCAGTTTTACTGTTTGGTCTCATAACATGTGTTAACATGTTTGTAAATGTGACTTGGGCCCTACGTTTTTCCTGACCACACCTCACCAGGAAATGCATTGGCTCTGCTACATAACTCATTTATGGCCCTGAGTGTTTCCTGGTAAGGTGACATGGTCAGAAAAACACAGGGCCCTAGTCAGGAGTATTATAAATACTGAAGCCAGGATGGAACTCCAAAATACATTCTCACTGGGAGTTTATGGGTGTTCATTTGGGTCTCGTGAGGACATCAGTACATGTGTTGAGGATGGTGTGTGTGTGTTTGTGTGTTTGTTTATGACAGGCAGAGAGGGGAAATTGAAGAGGGCTTTAAGAGAGAGGCAGGGGGCTGACATTAGGGGGTGGGGGTAGGAAGAGGACTTTAAGAGAGAGGCAGGGGCTGACATTAGGGGGTGGGGGTATGAAGAGGGCTTTAAGAGAGAGGCAGGGGGCTGACATTAGGGGTGGGGGTCGGAAGAGGACTTTAAGAGAGAGGCAGGGGGCTGACATTAGGGGGTGGGGGTATGAAGAGGACTTTAAGAGAGAGGCAGGGGGCTGACATTAGGGGGTGGGGGTATGTAGAGGGCTTTAAGAGAGAGGCAGGGGGCTGACATTAGGGGGTGGGGGTATGTAGAGGGCTTTAAGAGAGAGGCAGGGGGCTGACATTAGGGGGTGGGGGTATGAAGAGGGCTTTAAGAGAGAGGCAGGGGGCTGACATTAGGGGGTGGGGGTATGAAGAGGACTTTAAGAGAGAGGCAGGGGGCTGACATTAGGGGGTGGGGGTATGTAGAGGGCTTTAAGAGAGAGGCAGGGGGCTGACATTAGGGGGTGGGGGTATGAAGAGGACTTTAAGAGAGAGGCAGGGGGCTGACATTAGGGGGTGGGGGTATGAAGAGGACTTTAAGAGAGAGGCAGGGGGCTGACATTAGGGGGTGGGGGTATGACGAGGACTTTAAGAGAGAGGCAGGGGGCTGCCATTAGGGGGTGGGGGTATGAAGAGGACTTTAAGAGAGAGGCAGGGGGCTGACATTAGGGGTTGGGGGTATGAAGAGGACACCATGCTGAGGTTGTAGAGAGAAGGCAGTGGATTGAATTTCGACCTGACAGCATTCTCCAGAGAAATAGTAGGCATGAGAGAGAGCAAAGGGGAGAGACTGAAGGCTGTGACCTACAAACAAGCTTAACTATCTTCACTTCACCCAGGGTGGGGTATCAGCAGACAGATTAACACTACCCCTGAAGGAGCCATGGGAGGTGGGAGATAGAGACTTACGGAGAGATCAAACAGGGGATAGACAGACAGAGAGACGGCCAGAGGGAGGGCCGGACGGACAGACAGACAGACGGCCAAAGGGAGGGCCAGACAGACAGACAGACAGACAGATACCCTGTGGTGGAGGTACAGTAGCGGAGGCACCGTGATTTTCTTGAGTAATTAGTCTCTTTCAACAGTAGCTGACTGACAGAGGGGTGAGTGGAACAGTGCAGGCTGCTTCTTGTAAATAACACCAATAATATGGTTACTTCACAGCAGCATGCTTGGGCATGGCATGTAACTAGGATGTTTATGAGTAGGACTCTGTGTTATTCTAATAATGACTGTGTTGACTGTAAAGACTAATGTTCTGATTAAAGAAATAGTCATTCTGACCGAACATAAAGGTTAACGGTTCTGATTGAAATAACACCTGTCTAGTTCATGCTTTTATTTCTTATTCTTTACTGTAGATGTAAAATGTGTCTTGCATTCTACCGGTCAAGACTTTCAGAACATCGACTCATTCAAGGGTTTTTCTTTATTTAACTCTTTTCTACATTGTAGAATAATAGTGAAGACATCAAAACTATGAAATAACACATATGGAATCATGTAGTAACCAAAAAAGTGTTAAACAAATCAAAATGTATTTTGTATTTGAGATTCTTCAAATAGCCACCCTTTGCCTTGATGACAGCTTTGCAAACTATTGACATTCTCTCACCAGCTTCACAAGGTAGTCACCTGGAATGCATTTCAATTAACAGGTGTGCCTTCTTAAAAGTTCATTTGTGGAATCTCTTTATTTCTTAATGTGTGTGAGCCAATCAGTTGTGTTGTGACAAGGTAGGCAGAGTATACAGAAGATAGCCCTATTTGGTAAAAGACCAAGTCCATATTATGGCAAGATCAGCTCAAATTAGCAAAGGGAAATGACAGTCCATCATTACTTTAAGACATGAAGGCCACTCAATACGGAACATTTCAAGAACTTTGAAAGTTCAAAGTGCAGTCACAAAAACCATCAAGCACTATGATGAAACTGGCTCTCATGAGGACCACCACAGGAATGGAAGACCCAGAGTTACCTCTGCTGCAGAGGATAAGTTCATTAGAGTTACCAGCCTCAGAAATTGTAGCCCAAATAAATGCTTCACCGAGTTCAAGTAACAGACACATCTCAACATCAACTGTTCAGAGGAGACTGTGTGAATCAGGCCTTCATGGTCGAATTACTGCAAAGAAACCACTACTAAAGGACACCAATAAGAAGAAGAGGGTTGCAAGGGCCAAGAAACATGAGCAATGGACATTAGACTGGCGGAAATTTGTCCTTTGGTCTGAAGTCCAAATTGGCGATTTCCACCGTAAAGCATGGATGAGGAGGTGTTATGGCGTGGGGGTGCTTTGCTGGTGACACTGTCTGTGATTTATTTAGAATTTAAGGCACACTTAACCAGCATGGCTACCACAGCATTCTGTAGCAATACGCCATCCCATCTGGTTTGGGCTTAGTGGGACTATCATTTGGTTTTTCAACCGGACATTTTTATTTTATTTTTTAAATGTAACCTTCATTTAACCAGGCAAGTCAGTTACAATGACCCAACACACCTCCAGGCTGTGTAAGGGCTATTTGACCAAGAAGGAGAGTGATGGAGTGCTGCATCAGATGACCTGGCCTCCACAATCACCCGACCTCAACCAAATTGAGATGGTTTGGGATGAGTCAGACCGCAGAGTGAAGGAAAAGCAGCCTACAAGTGCTCAGCATATGTGGGAACTCCTTAAAGACTGTTGTAAAAGTATTCTATGTGAAGCTGGTTGAGAGAATGCCAAGAGTATGCAAAGCTGTTATTCTGCTGTAGAAACTAGTAAAAATAAAGAAAAACCCCTCAATGAGTAGGTATTCTAAAATTCTTGACCGGTAGTGTATTTGGGGGTGAATTGGCGTAAATTACTTTAAGCTTACATTTCTGTTAAATAATTATGAGTATTAAAATTGCCAATAATGTGAGTTGTTTCTCCTCCCACTTCTTTATCTGCCTTTACCTGATATGTCTCTTCTTCTGCAGTACCTGATATGTTTCTTGATAACTTCAGCAGCGTTGTGCATTTCTCTCTAGAGTAAGGGGACAAACTGTCCTCACAAAGAACTAAATAGAAGCTGAATGACAGACCAAGGAATGGAGAACCATGACAAGGGTGGAGGTGAAGGAGGAGGAGAAGGAGACAAGAAACATCTCCCAGAGGAGGTGAGCGAGAGCGACAAGGAGACCAAGGACCAGCGCAACAAGGCGGAGAAGGGAGAGAAGGAGACAGAGAACAATGGCAGTGAAAAGGAGAGGGTTGAGGGGAAAAGGGAAAGCTGTCGTCGCTCAGGCTCCCTGTGGAGGGGGGGCTGGGCCCTGACGGAGCGGCTAGCCATCAACGTGTCAGGGATGCGCTACGAGACACAGCTCCGCACTCTGGCCCAGTTCCCTGACTCCCTCCTGGGGGACCCTAACCGCAGAATTCGCTACTTTGACCCTCTGCGCAATGAGCTGTTCCTGGACCGGAACCGGAACTGCTTTGACGCCATCCTCTACTTCTACCAGTCTGGCGGGCGGCTGCGGCGGCCTGCTAACGTGCCCCTGGATGTGTTCTTAGATGAGCTGCGCTTCTATGAGCTTGGTGAGGAGATCATGGAACGCTTCAAGGAGGATGAGGGCTTCCCCAAGGAAGAGGTGCCTGCGCTGCCTGAGAACGAGATGCAGAGGAAGGTTTGGATGCTTTTTGAGCACCCAGAATCCTCCTCGGGCGCACGCATCATCGCCATCATCAGCGTCATGGTCATTGTGGTGTCCATCGCCATCTTCTGCTTGGAGACGCTGCCTGACTTCAGGAACGAGAAGGAGCTCCGAGAGGTGAGAGGGCGCCGTTGTGGGGCCAGGGGCCTGAGGGCCAAACAGAAATGACACACAGGAGAGAGAGAATGAGAGAGAAACAGAGAATAGTAGAAAAGGAAACAAACAAAGGGACCAGGAGAAAGGAGAGGCTGCGGGAGATGTGCATAAAGCACATATAGAGGAAGGAGAGGAATGAAGAGAGGGATAAAGAGAGGAATGAAGAGAGGGATGAAGAGAGGGATGAAGAGAGGGATGAAGAGAGGAATAAAGAGAGGAATGAAGAGAGGAATAAAGAGAGAAATAAAGAGAGGAATGAAGAGAGGAATGAAGAGAGGAATGAAGAGAGGAATGAAGAGAGGAATAAAGAGAGGAATAAAGAGAGGAATGAAGAGAGGAATAAAGAGAGGAATGAAGAGAGGAATAAAGAGAGGGATGAAGAGAGGGATGAAGAGAGGAATAAAGAGAGGAATAAAGAGAGGAATAAAGAGAGGAATAAAGAGAGGAATAAAGAGAGGAATAAAGAGAGGAATGAAGAGAGGAATAAAGAGAGGGATGAAGAGAGAGATGAAGAGAGGAATAAAGAGAGGAATAAAGAGAGGAATAAAGAGAGGAATAAAGAGAGGAATGAAGAGAGGAATGAAGAGAGGAATGAAGAGAGGAATAAAGAGAGGAATAAAGAGAGGAATAAAGAGAGGAATGAAGAGAGGAATAAAGAGAGGAATGAAGAGAGGGATGAAGAGAGGAATAAAGAGAGGAATAAAGAGAGGAATGAAGAGAGGAATGAAGAGAGGAATAAAGAGAGGAATGAAGAGAGGAATAAAGAGAGGAATAAAGAGAGGAATAAAGAGAGGAATGAAGAGAGGAATAAAGAGAGGAATGAAGAGAGGGATGAAGAGAGGAATAAAGAGAGGAATAAAGAGAGGAATAAAGAGAGGAATGAAGAGAGGGATGAAGAGGAATAAAGAGAGGAATAAAGAGAGGAATGAAGAGAGGAATAAAGAGAGGAATGAAGAGAGGGATAAAGAGAGGAATAAAGAGAGGAATAAAGAGAGGAATAAAGAGAGGAATGAAGAGAGGGATGAAGAGAGGAATAAAGAGAGGAATGAAGAGAGGAATAAAGAGAGGAATGAAGAGAGGAATAAAGAGAGGAATGAAGAGAGGGATAAAGAGAGGAATAAAGAGAGGAATAAAGAGAGGAATAAAGAGAGGAATAAAGAGAGGAATGAAGAGAGGGATGAAGAGAGGAATAAAGAGAGGAATGAAGAGAGGAATAAAGAGAGGAATGAAGAGAGGAATAAAGAGAGGAATAAAGAGAGGAATGAAGAGAGGGATGAAGAGAGGAATAAAGAGAGGAATGAAGAGAGGAATAAAGAGAGGAATGAAGAGAGGAATAAAGAGAGGAATAAAGAGAGGAATAAAGAGGAATGAAGAGAGGAATAAAGAGAGGAATAAAGAGAGGAATGAAGAGAGGAATAAAGAGAGGAATGAAGAGAGGGATGAAGAGAGGAATAAAGAGAAGAATGAAGAGAGGAATAAAGAGAGGAATGAAGAGAGGAATAAAGAGAGGAATAAAGAGAGGAACGAAGAGAGGAATAAAGAGATGAATGAAGAGAGGGATGAAGAGAGGAATAAAGAGAGGAATAAAGAGAGGAATGAAGAGAGGAATAAAGAGAGGAATAAAGAGAGGAATAAAGAGATGAATGAAGAGAGGGATGAAGAGAGGAATAAAGAGAGGAATAAAGAGAGGAATAAAGAGAGGAATAAAGAGAGGAATGAAGAGAGGAATAAAGAGAGGAATGAAGAGAGGAATAAAGAGAGGGATAAAGAGAGGAATAAAGAGAGGAATGAAGAGAGGGATGAAGAGAGGATGAAAGAGTAAGGAATGCATCTCGACAGGGTGCTAAGAGAACAGAGGTTAGAACATTGAGAGACTGATGATGGGGTGATCATCAACAGTCACTGAAGGATGACAATTAGTAAAGGATGACAGTTGGTGAAAGTCAATGACAGATGTCACCCTGTGGAACATAAATACTACATGTGTGACGACACAGGCCCCTTACAGGGTTAAACACAACATGCGACACACACACACACACACACACACACACACACACACACACACACACACACACACACACACACACACACACACACACACACACACACACACACACACACACACACACACACACACACACACACACACACACACACACACACACACAGGACAGAGACATTTCTGAGATTATTTTAGTCATCTCGTTAAAATTGAGGGAAAGGAATGGGAAGAGTGGGGGTGAGGAGAGGGGGAACTAGTGTGGTAGGAAAACAAGAGAAATAGGTTGGAGGAGAGAGAGAATCACAGTTAGGGAACTAGAGAAAGAGGGAGGTTGCAGGTAAGAGCGGGAGAGAAAAAGGGGTGGGACAGAGAGAGATGAGGGGCAGGAAGGGAGGGGTAAATATGGACTGCACAAAGAACATTATGCTTTATTGATGGTATCTCCAGATCACTGTCCATCTGTGTCTCACATTGACTGGTCCTCCATGATCACTGCCAAGACGACTCCGTATGGGAATAGATGGAGTTGAGAGGGAGAGAGAGAGAGAAAGAGGGAGAGAAAGAGGGAGAGAAAGAGGGAGAGAGGGAGAGAGGGAGAGAGAGAGAGAGAGAAAGAGGGAGAGAAAGAGGGAGAGAAAGAGGGAGAGAGGGAGAGAGGGAGAAAGAGGGAGAGAGAGAGAGAAAGAGGGAGAGAAAGAGAGGGAGAGAGAGAGAAAGAGGGAGAGAAAGAGGGAGAGAGGGAGAGAGAGGGAGAGAGGGAGAGAGGGAAAGAGGGAGAGAGGGAGAGAGGGAGAGAGGGTAAGTGAAAGTGGAGTGCAAAAGAGGAGAGTGGAGAGGAGCCTGTCTCACGTTACTCCTTAGAGATCTAAAGGAGTATATATAGCGTAAGGACAACCCTAAGAGCACATCAACATGTAAACGTTGGTTCCCATTAATAAACACACTGACTCATACCCACTGAAAGAGGGATGGAAAGAGTAGTACAGAACACCTATTTGATGACTCGCACAAAACGAAATGTACTTCACCTGCCAAGTGGCTTACTGACAAGGTTGGCTTAGCTGCCTTTGGATTTTGAGGGATCATGCAAAAGCACAGAACACAAGGTATACGGTGGGTCTTACCGAAGCGCATATACACACACCCAACCTCTCACACTCACTCAGTCACTCACACACACTCACATGATCAGAACATCTGACAGAAGACACACAGCGCTCTGTACAGACTCAAAATGGCAGCATAGGTGGCAGCAACTGAAAATAAATCCTTGTCTTTTACAAGACGACCACCTCCCGTTGCAACGGGAGCTCTAGACACTGCATACAGACATGCTGTATGGTTCTGTGACCATTTGGAATGAGCGGCTAGTTGTTATTCCTTTCTTATTGGGTGACAAAGAGTGAGAATGTCTGTCGGGGCAGTGTGATCATGGCTTTTCAACCTCATAAAGGTGAGGAGAAATGGAACTAAAGTAGTGGGTGACAAATGTGAGGGCAAATGTCACTGTCATTTCAGTTGGTAAAAGCATTCCAGGCCTCTACATAGAGACTAACATATGCAGTATATGCCCAAACAAACAACTGCTGTATATGCACCTCACACAGGCACACTCATGCAGGTACACGGACAGGCACTAACACACAAACAGAGTATCATAGACTTTTGCTTCAAAATAATTTTATCACAGGCAATAAAAATTGCTGGACATATTGCTGGATATACCATAAAACCTACATTTGACTGTCTCACTTTGAACCCCAAGACTGCTTCTTAGAAAACATTGTCAGGATGAAATGAAGTGTCAGATTCCTCAGTCAGTCCAGACGCTGTGCTGTAACATTAGCCGTTGTCACATGCAGTCATGCTCGATAATGTTTTTCTTCTGTTTAAATATAGAGACGAAACACATTTGCATCAAGGTCTGTGGAAGGAAAGAGAGAGTGTGATTACACAAGTGAAGTTATACACAGTATTACAGTTATCACAGTCTTAATCAGACTGATGCATTCTCCACATGTGCTGAGGAAAAACTTGGCCACCTTTAAAATAATCACTTCTCCTCCCTCTCTCCTCCTTCTCATGTTTACTGTAGTCATCATGGTTCTCCCCGACCTCTGTCTAACCTTACACCCTTACTATTTCTTATTAATGAATTCATGTCCTTCATTACCCTTGTAATGAACACGAGGGGAGACAGAGAGCTGGTTTCAAGTGCAGGGTGCAGCAGGTGTTTATTGTAAAGGACCACAGGAGGAGGCAGGTAGCTGGGTCTAGGGGCAGGCAGAAGGTCCTACACAGGAGGAGGCAGGTAGCTGGGTCTAGGGGCAGGCAGAAGGTCCTACACAGGAGGAGGCAGGTAGCTGGGTCTAGGGGCAGGCAGAAGGTCCTACACAGGAGGAGGCAGGTAGATGGGTCTAGGGGCAGGCAGAAGGTCATACACAGGAGGAGGCAGGTAGCTGGGTCTAGGGGCAGGCAGAAGGTCCTACACAGGAGGAGGCAGGTAGCTGGGTCCAGGGGCAGGCAGAAGGTCATACACAGGAGGAGGCAGGTAGCTGGGTCCAGGGGCAGGCAGAAGGTCCTACACAGGAGGAGGCAGGTAGCTGGGTCCAGGCATAAGGTCATACACAGGAGGAGGCAGGTAGCTGGGTCCAGGGGCAGGCAGAAGGTCCTACACAGGAGGAGGCAGGTAGCTGGGTCCAGGCAGAAGGTCATACACAGGAGGAAGCAGGTAGCTGGGTCCAGGGGCAGGCAGAAGGTCCTACACAGGGAGTCCAAAAGGGAACAGTACAGGCAGGGAAAAGGCTAGTAACGTAGTCTGGGAGATCAGGCAATAGGTAGATAACAGGAAATCCGATAAGCTAAAGTACAGGCAGGGAATAGGCAAAAGGCACCGTTAGTGAGATAGGCAAAAAACCATCATACACAGGGGGAGTAAATCACAGGAAAGCCAGCGCTCTGAAAGACGTGTGTCACAAAACAAACAAAACCTCACAATGATGTGGAGCAAAGAACTGAACTAAATAGTGTGTGATAATGACATACAGGTGTGTGAACAGGTGATTAGAATCCAGGTGATTGGGATCTGGAGAGTGAGCTGCGTTCAGGGGGATCTACGTGTTGGAGGGTGTGAGTTGGAAGGAGACGTTACAACCCTGTTTGTTATCTCTTGTCTAAACCACGGTCATCCCCCCCTTCACTGTTTTATCTCCCCTCAATCTCTCCTGCTTCATTTCTAACACCACTCACTTTCCCTCTCTCCTTCTCTCCCTCCAGAAATTCACCTACCAGCCCCATCCTACCATCCCCAACATCACCATCCTGGTCCCTCCCACTGGCAGTGCTTTCCATGACCCCTTCTTCCAGGTGGAGACCATATGTATCTTCTGGTTCTCCTTTGAGCTCATTATGCGCTTAGCCAGCTCCCCCAGTAAGCTCCACTTCTTCAAGGACGTGATGAACACTATCGACTTCCTCGCCATCATTCCCTTCTTCGTCACTCTGGGCACAGAGCTGGCCAGGGACAAAACCTCCAACAAGGACCCGGGCATGTCTTTGGCCATCATCAGGGTCATTAGGCTGGTCAGGGTGTTCAGGATCTTCAAGCTGTCGCGTCACTCCAAGGGCCTGCAGATCCTGGGCCAGACTCTGAAGGCCAGCCTGAGAGAGCTGGCCCTGCTCATCTTCTTCCTCTTCATCGGAGTCATCCTCTTCTCCAGCGCTGTCTACTTCGCCGAGGCGGACAGCCCCGACACGGTGTTCACCAGCATCCCCGAGGCTTTCTGGTGGGCCGTGGTCTCCATGACGACAGTGGGCTACGGGGACATGTACCCTACGACTCTGGGGGGCAAGCTGGTGGGCTCCATGTGTGCCATCGCTGGTGTGCTCACCATCTCCCTGCCAGTCCCCGTCATTGTGTCCAACTTCAGCTACTTCTATCACCGAGAGACGGAGTGTCTCGAGAAAATCAGTGAGTACACCCACATCAGCACCTCTCTCTGGGAGGGTGAGGATGAGGAGGGAGACGAAGGGGAGGGAGATTACACTCCCCTGTATGTGGGCGACTGCAAGGGAATCTGTAACCCCCTCAATGGGACACTGCTGTCAGGACTGTGTGCGGGGCAGGACGGGTGGGAGAACAAAGGCAACGTGTACCTCAGGGAACCCCTGGTCACTCAGGTGTGAGACAGGATAGATGGATAGACAGAGGATCTGCTGAAAGAGAGAAAGATTGAGGATGGCAAAGTAAAGAGATACAAAAAAAATACTATTTTACTCAAGGACTTACTTGCACTGTCAATGGCTTACACCGTTTACTACAAACAGAACTGATGAGACCATGGCAGATATTGTGACAGCTTGCTTTTTGCTAATGCCACTGAGAATCGAGTATGATGCCATCATATTGACAATAAAAACAGCTGAAACAGAATGTATATTTATTTATGATATATTTACCAGATTGTAATAACAGTTTATACAGTACATACAACTCTAGCAATTGTAAATGTTGGTGTTTATAAGACATGAGTGAATTGCAGTGCCATTTATTTGTTATTGTGTGCTAGCTAGCTAAATGCACAGGGCCGTTTTGAATGTGTGTAGAGAGTTGACTAAGGGCGTTTTTACCATTTTTGTGAACCCAGTGCAGTTTGCAAATTTTTTGTGCAGCGTGAACACTCTCAAAGAACTCAGACCCCCTCAGAAGAAGACAGAAGAGCCCCCTAAGCAAACCGAACTGAGATCATCTCGAGAGATGGTCTGAGTTCGGTTCTCCTGAATTCCGAGGTTTGATTCCTTTTTTAGGGCAATGTGAACACAAAGCTCCCCAGGTTCACTTGTCATTATTTCCGCACAACACACGAGGCTACTGCAGCATTGTTTCCCTTGCCGTAACCACTCACATTGGTGCGACAAAAGAGAGAAGTGGATGTGCAGGTTCATGGAAAAAAAAGTGATGTTTTTTATATTGATTAGCGATTGTCAAGAATCCACAGAAATGTTTAGTTTTTAGTTCAGACTATTTGTTTGCCATATGTGATCTATAGGCTAAGAGAGGTTCATAAACTGTTTATTTGATTGTGGGGTTTGAATAGTGTGAGAAGACAACAACATATTTGGTGAGAATCACAACATAGGGTCCAAAATCAATTCTAGCTCTTAAAAGGGCGGTAGCCTAAATTGGGTGTACACTTTTCAATTACAGTATTATTTCATCTGCAGTTATTCTTCTGCTATTTATTCTGTTACCAATAATATTTACATGTTCATAGTGTCTTCTGATTAAAATGATTATTTCTCCCCTTTTCACTAAATGCAGTCTATTAGCTTTCAAAATGTAAGCAGGTGTATATAGCTGTCCGATAACACGTTTTGATAGAATGTCTTGTCATGCACTGCACTTTGTAAAAACCCTGGAGTGCATTGAGTGAATTTTGGAAAAAGATCTTGGTTCCTTTCTAAACATGGCAATGCAAAGAGGACTCGGACCACAGGATAGGTGAAGTGAACTGACAAAAGAGTTGAGTCCTCATTCAAAGATCAGTTCTTTTAAAGAGGACTATGTGTAAAAACACTCAATGTCCTGATGGGACTGGGCACCGTCTCTTAAAGCTATGGCAGAAATGCTCTGCAGTGATATTGTGTTGACATGGAACACAAAGAGATCAGCCTGGGGGCTGTGGTGCAAACAGAGAGCAGCCCTAAGCGTTGGTCCTGGGCCAGTGAAGAGTTTTCAGTGTGTAATGGAGACAGCTAGGCTGGGCGGCAGGGAAATCTGATCCTGGACCTGTCAGGCTTCCAGCTGACCCTTCCTCCCAATGGCTGTGCAGGGCTAACACTAGTAGATACCACTGGCCTACATACACACTCACCCCACTGGGTAGAAGTACTTTACTGGTCATCCAAAGACACATCCCTGCCCCTGTCCATGTTACCATGGTGCCTCAATTATCTTGCCTACTTAGAATGTGTCTTAACAAAATGCTTTGCACAGTGTTCAGTGTTTATACTGTGCTTTATAAATATGTTCTTATGATCAGAGATTGTGAGCTGCACAGATAGTGGGTTGTGTGTGTGCGTCTGTGTATGTGTGTACGCTGTGTATGTGTATATGTGTGTGTGGTTACCAGTATGTGTGTGTGTGTGTGTGTGTTTGTGTGGTTACCAGTACGTGGTCTATGACTGTGTGTGCGTGTGTGTGTATGTGTATGTATGTGTGTGTGTGTGTGTGTGTGTGTGTGTGTGTGTGTGTGTGTGTGTGTGTGTGTGGTTACCAGTATGTGTGTGTGTGTGGTTACCAGTATATGTTCTGTGTGTTTGTGTGTGTGTGTTTGTGTGTGGTTACCAGTATATGTTCTGTGTGTTTGTGTGTGTGTGTGTGTGTGTGTGGTTACCAGTATGTGTGTGTGTGTGTTTGTGTGTGTGTTTGTGTGTGGTTACCAGTATGTGTGTGTGTGTGTTTGTGTGTGTGTTTGTGTGTGGTTACCAGTATGTGTTCTATGACTGCGAACCCTGTTAATATTTGTTGTATTTAATAAAGATGGTATTTTATCAGTTATCTAAATGAGTCCCTGTTTTGTTAACAGAGGGGAGATGAGTCAGCAGATGTCCACTTCACCACAAAACAATTATCTAAACAACAACAACCAAAATGTCTAGTCTTTCAAAATGTTGACATAATATGTTAAATGTATGATTTTTTGTTAGGTTTAGATACCATCTGTTTAACTTGGTGAGAGAGCAGATTGGATCATTTGTGTTCCCACTTCACACGCACCCCAAAGGATTGAGTTGATTTCCCTCCTTGCAACTATCTCTTTAGTCTCTAGAGGTCAAAGCACTCCGTGCAAATCCTCCTAGTCATCCCAGCTCAGGGACATCATACTGAGGGCTCTGTGGTTGCTTCTTCTGAGCCATGAAGCCAGAAGAAATATCTACTGTGTATTTTGCAGATTGAAATAATTATGTAAACAATAACGAATTATACAAACAACATACATTTTATGGGACAACCATACAAACAAATCCCATAAGTATAGTGATTCATGTCTGTAATTGTCACGCCCTGACCTTGGAGATCCTTTTCATGTCTCTATTTTGGTTTGGTCAGGGTGTGAGTTGGGGTGGGCATTTCTATGTCTTGTGTTTCTATGATTTTTTTTATCTCTATGTTTTGGCCGGGTATGGTTCTCAATCAGGGACAGCTGTCTATCGTTGTCTCTGATTGGGAACCATACTTAGGTGCTTTTTTCCCCACCTGTCTTGGTGGGAAGTTGACTTTCTTTATGGCACTTAGCCTTAAGCTTCACGGTTTTGTTTTGTAGTGTGTATTGTTTTGTTCGGCGTCTTTTTCTTAATTAAAGAACATGTACGCTCACCACGCTGCACCTTGGTCCGCTCCTTTCATCAGCCGTGACAGTAATGCATTTCTTTCTGCAACATTCTTCACCCTCCGCCCTGAAAAAGCCTAGTTGGCAGAAATGGTGAAATGTGCAGGTGGGATTAAATAAACATGCAACAAGTGTGACACTAATGTAATGGCATCAATAACCATCCTCTACATTGAAATAACATCCACCAGTTCCATACCCTACTCTGCCAGGGAGGACTGAGGAAACTCAGTGACTGTTGCTAAAAGAGAGAAGTAAATGCTTCTAAATGAAACTGGAGACAAGCCAGACTGAAGTGAAGTTGAAATGAGTTGATGGTGTTTCAGCAACACTGACGGTTTGAGCAGATGAGTCTCTTCATACCCTCACTGCTTGATGACTGTCCCAATGATTACATACCCTGACCCCCCCCCCCCCCCTCCGGGCTGGCTGACATTCCGATGCCGTGTTGTGGGTTAGATGTTTCTAGTGTAATATATGGACAACTCATTGTGTGGTTTGAGTGATTTATGCTTGTTTTTGGTTGCTTTTCATTGAATTGACAAAAAAATTGAAGTGGCAATCTTGTTGTGTAAGAAATTCCTGTATGTGAGCCGAAAAGACTCAGTTCACTACATATAAATAGAGTAATGAATCATAGTCTGTCAGTTTTGTTGAATACCTTCACCCAGAGAGTCGAGGCATGTCTGTCCCTGTTCACTGGGGTCACTAGGTGGTGGTGGCCTGTTGTGGCCTGAAGCTTTCCCTTATTATCTACCTGTTTCTCTCATCCTCTCCTCCTCTCTCCGTGACGTGCAGGGTCCCAGCACTAACGTCAGTCCTGTTTGCAATTACCCACAGTGCCCTGCGCTGTCTGGAAGAATGAGTTGGATTGACGTCTTTCTGGCCATCTGCCGTTCTTCTATTCTCCCTCCCTCCCTCCCTCCCTCCCTCCCTCCCTCCCTCCCTCCCTCCCTCCCTCCCTCCCTCCCTCCCTCCCTCCCTCCCTCCCTCCCTCCCTCCCTCCCTCCCTCCCTCCCTCCCTCCCTCCCTCCCTCCCTCCTCCCTCCCTCCCTCCCTCCCTCCCTCCCTCCCTCCCTCCCTCCCTCCCTCCCTCCCTCCCTCCCTCCCTCCCTCCCTCCCTCCCCAACTCTTCTTTGAGAGGATTAAGTGTGTTGATATCTCTGTGTGTCTTTGTCTCATCAACGTGTGCGTGTGCGTGTGCTGTGCGTGTGCTGTGCGTGTGCTGTGCGTGTGCTGTGCGTGTGCGTGTGTGTGTGCGTGTGCGTGTGCTGTGCGTGTGCGTGTGCGTGAGTGTGTGTGTGTGTGTGTGTGTGTGTGTGTGTGTGTGTGTGTGTGTGTGTGTGTGTGTGTGTGTGTGTGTGTGTGTGTGTGTGTGAATGTGTGTGTTCGAGGTTTAGTGTGCCAGTTGCAACTTGAACGTCCAGTAATATCCTTGTCCACTGGATTTCATCACTGTCTTTAGTCACAAAATATTGATGTGTGTCCCCTTTTTGTAGTACTAATCTGTACACAGTTTTTACACAAGGTACAGAAATAACCAAATCTTTGTCATTTTAATTTAAATAAATCTCTAAGATTTTATTACATACAATATACACAAACCTGCATTAAGACTGAAGGATTTGGGTAGGCAGTAATGACCTTCAAAGAAAGGCATTTCAGAGGGACAGAGGAAAACAAATCAATATGACAGAACCAATGAGAATATCTCTTAATTAACCAATAAATAATTAAAGTACAAGAGTAATGAAACAACAAGTAAATGAAAACAGACTGCTGTGCAACACAGACTGAAGACTGTTGTGCTGGAAAAAATGTATAAAATTACTAACAACCATCATTTCAGACAACAGACGATGACAAAAAATGACTAACCATACATAAATACTGAGAAATAACATATACATAATAACATAATATTAACAACAATAACCGTATTATGATTGTCATTTCAGGACAAGTTGAGGTTCAAGATGAGGTCAAGTCAAGTGAAGTGTTGAGTTTATAGAGGACAAGGAGAGGAAGAGAAGAGAGAGAGAGGAGGTAGAATAGTATAAAAATAGTTTGACTACAGTGTGTTTGTTACCTTTAATTACATATAGTTGCTACACGCAAGTTTATCTCACATTTGAACTTACATATAAGTAGAATTAATAATTATTTGTTGAATCATTCGATACAGTACAGCTGGAGATGGACGACGTTCTACAGATGACCTTTTGGAAGTATAGAAGAGAACATTTCTGATTGTACGTTGACTGACACTGAACACCAAGATCTCAGTACAGCGTCTCTCTCAGCCACGCTAGAGGGTAGAGGATAAGGTTGAGGAACTGGCTAGCTGAAATGATTAGAACAAGACAATGATTATCAGAGAGCTGGGTTGACAGAAGACACAACACTAAGTTAAAGCTCCCTTCTGCAGCACACTGAAGCGTAAAAGTTAGGGCATGGGCTCTTTTCTTAAAGATTATTAAAGGGTGTTGCCATAGCAACATAAATATCGTCATCGCTCAAAGCAAGCTTATTGATCCCTGATCATGTCAAACAGGACTCAAATCACACAAGAACACTCAAATCAGACAACTACTAAATAGTAACCATTTGTAGAGTACTGCATCCACCAACCCAGACCCCTATCAAAAACAACACAATGGTACTAGGTGGTAGAGTGCAGTAAATTGGGGGAAGTGTAGTGAAACTGTGGTAAAACAAAAGTGTTTTCATAGAGGCGTCCCAATCAGGGCAGGTCGCAGGGCATGATGGTGTTCCTGCGGTCGTAAGCAGTGTCGTCACTCTCTTCTCCTTCACTCCCTTCATCCAGCACCCTATCCCTCTCCTCCTCTTCCTCTGTCTCGCTCTGATATCGGTCGCTGTCTCGCCCCCGCAGTCTCTCCCTCTCTCTTCCTCTATCTCTCTCTCTGTCTCTCTCTCTGTCTCTTTCCCTGTCTCTTTCTCTGTCTCTTTCCCTTCTGTCTCTATCCCCTCTGTCTCTCTCTCTGTGGGAGCGAGGGAGTGTGGGGATCTGGGAAGAAAAAGAGGAATAAAGTCAGAGACAGGCCATCAAAGGACCATCCAACTCAAATGTTCACACAAATATTCCATTGATAGCAATACATGATTAACAAGAAGTTAGGATTGAGCCCTAGGACTAGTGGTAGCTGTAACCCTGCCTACCTGGTTGTCGTGGCTTGGCAGGGCGCAGTAGCCAGGCTCTGTTCTGCGGAGGATGCGTGGGGAATGGGTACGGAAGGCAGAGGGCCGTGGGGAGTGGGAGTGGGAACAGTTGGAGCGTGGGGAGGGAGAGCGGACAGAATGGGGGGACGGAGAGCGGACGGAGCGGGGAGAGTTGGTGATGGAGTAGATCTGTGACAGGTTGGAGTGGCCGTGGTGGTTGAGTTTGGGCGGGCGGGGGGAGCGTGGGGGTAACTCGGGGGGTCTCTTGGGGTCCACCAGGTCTATCTCGGTGAGGACAGGGGGCGGGGGGATGAACTCCTCATCCTCAGGGGAGAGGAGCTCGGCGTCAATCTCAGCTAGCTCTGCCCTGGACAGGTGGTCCACAATCCCAGCACCAAACGAGTCGCCCACCACGTTGATTGAGGTACGCATTCTGTCACTGGCCCAACAGACAGACAATGCTGGAGTCAGCCATGACTGATCACTGTGTTACAGGTACACTACAAGACAGGAGCTCTCATGGATGAGTAGATGGCATCTACAGCTAAGTACCACTCTACCCTTTACAGTTGACAATATGCGTTGCATTTTGACAGAGCTTGACGTACCCTACTTTTCTTTCATAGAGATAATCAGCAACATTGAATCATTGTAGTCTAATGGCATCATGCTGTTGAAAACAAAGACCAGATCTGAAGTGTAACATCACAGTGATTGTGTGTATGTGACTCACAGCAGCCAGTCGACAGCGATGAGCAGGCTGATGTCCTGGGTGGGCAGGCCCACAGCTGTAAGGATCAACAGCATGGTGACCAGGCCTGCGCTGGGAATACTGGCCGCTCCCACACTGGCCAGGGTGGCTGTCATACTGAGAGGAGAGGAGGGGAAGGAGGGAGGGAGGGAGAGGAAAGAGAAGAGGGAATTGACGCTACACACACGTTTCTCATTCCAAGACATTGTCACCACAGAATGCATTAGCATGTGACTCATAAAAGTAATCAGCAACCACAACTGATACATCCTGTAAACCTACAGTTAGATGACTATTTCAAGGTACAAAACCCATGGAGGAAGTGACACAGCTTTCTCTTACATACATACAGAGCATGACAACCTTAAAACCATCACTGCACTTCAGTACTATACCTAAAAGCATAATATATTACACCCAGGTAACACACCTCAACACAAGAGTATCCTAAGAAACCCCCTGGGCCAGGGTTGTTAGTGGTAAAGAAGAGGCCTACCTGACGGTAACGATCTGTCCTGCGTCCAGGTTGATGTCATTCATCTGAGCGATGAAGATGGCTGCCACCGCCTCGTACAGGGCTGTACCGTCCATGTTGATGGTGGCTCCGATGGGCAGCACGAAACGCGTCACGCGCTTATCGATCTTCAGATTCTCCTCCAGACAGCGAAATGTGACAGGTAACGTTCCTGCACTGAGAGAAGGAGAG
>NC_034183.2:65103058-65110587 GCF_002021735.2 Oncorhynchus kisutch
GGCAGGATAATGCCCCCGTGGATCATTAGGCCCACTATGACAGTCACCATGTACATGCCCAGCTGTCTAGCCACCACCTCCAGGTCCCCGATGGCTGCTATCTTCCCTGAGATCAGAGAGGCGATACCAACTGGAGAGTACCTGGAGACACAACATTGCTAATGAGGAGGCTTCTTCCAGAATTTTCCAGGTGTAGGAAAATGTATGGGGAGAGGAAGCCACTTTAGACTATTGAGACACACTCCACCGATGGCATCAATACTGAAGAGACAGTGGAACTACAGCTGGGCGGGTCATAGGTCATAGCAACACAAGCTTAGCATCTGAGGTGTAAGGGATGTACTGTGTGTTGATCTGTGAGGAAGATGTAATTTAGCCAGAGTTGTTTGGTAGAGTAGGTAGTATACTGTGTATTACCAGTGTGTTTAGTGTACTGTGTGTTGATCTGTGAGGAAGATGGCATTTAGCCAGAGTTGTTTGGTAGAGTAAATAGTATACTATGTGTGACCAGTGTGTTTAGTGTACTGTGTATTACCAGTGTGTTTAGTGTACTGTGTATTACCAGTGTGTTTAGTGTACTATGTATGACCAGTGTGTTTAGTGTACTATGTGTGACCAGTGTGTTTAGTGTACTATGTGTGACCAGTGTGTTTAGTGTACTATGTGTGACCAGTGTGCTTAGTGTACTATGTGTGACCAGTGTGTTTAGTGTACTGTGTGTGACCAGTGTGTTTAGTGTACTATGTGTGACCAGTGTGTTTAGTGTACTATGTGTGACCAGTGTGTTTAGTGTACTGTGTGTGACCAGTGTGTTTAGTGTACTGTGTGTTTAGTGTACTATGTGTGTACAGTGTGTTTAATGTACTGTGTGTTTAGTGTACTATGTGTGACCAGTGTGTTTAGTGTACTATGTGTGTTTAGTGTACTGTGTGTTTAGTGTACTATGTGTGTACAGTGTGTTTAATGTACTGTGTGTTTAGTGTACTATGTGTGACCAGTGTGTTTAGTGTACTGTGTGTGACCAGTGTGTTTGGTGTACTGTGTATTACCAGTGTGTTTAGTGTACTATGTGTGACCAGTGTGTTTAGTGTACTGTGTATTACCAGTGTGTTTAGTGTACTATGTGTGACCAGTGTGTTTAGTGTACTATGTGTGACCAGTGTGTTTAGTGTACTATGTGTGTTTAGTGTACTATATGTGACCAGTGTGTTTAGTGTACTATGTGTGTTTAGTGTACTATGTGTGACCAGTGTGTTTAGTGTACTATGTGTGACCAGTGTGTTTAGTGTACTATGCGTGACCAATGTGTTTAGTGTACTATGTGTGACCAGTGTGGTTAGTGTACTGTGTGTTTAGTGTACTATGTGTGACCAGTGTGTTTAGTGTACTGAGTATTACCAGTGTGTTTTGTGTACTGTGTATTACCAGTGTGTTTAGTGTACTATGTGTGACCAGTGTGTTTAGTGTACTGTGTATTACCAGTGTGTTTAGTGTACTGTGTGTGACCAGTGTGTTTAGTGTACTATGTGTGACCAGTGTGTTTAGTGTACTATGTGTGACCAGTGTGTTTAGTGTACTATGTGTGACCAGTGTGTTTAGTGTACTATGTGTGACCAGTGTGTTTAGTGTACTATGTGTGACCAGTGTGTTTAGTGTACTGTGTATTACCAGTGTGTTTAGTGTACTATGTGTGACCAGTGTGTTTAGTGTACTGTGTGTTTAGTGTACTGTGTATTACCAGTGTGTTTGGTGTACTGTGTATTACCAGTGTGTTTAGTGTACTATGTATGACCAGTGTGTTTAGTGTACTATGTGTGACCAGTATGTTTAGTGTACTATGTGTGACCAGTGTGTTTAGTGTACTGTGTGTGACCAGTGTGTTTAGTGTACTGTGTATTACCAGTGTGTTTAGTGTACTATGTATGACCAGTGTGTTTAGTGTACTATGTGTGACCAGTGTGTTTAGTGTACTATGTGTGACCAGTGTGTTTAGTGTACTATGTGTGACCAGTGTGCTTAGTGTACTATGTGTGACCAGTGTGTTTAGTGTACTGTGTGTGACCAGTGTGTTTAGTGTACTATGTGTGACCAGTGTGTTTAGTGTACTATGTGTGACCAGTGTGTTTAGTGTACTGTGTGTGACCAGTGTGTTTAGTGTACTGTGTGTTTAGTGTACTATGTGTGTACAGTGTGTTTAATGTACTGTGTGTTTAGTGTACTATGTGTGACCAGTGTGTTTAGTGTACTATGTGTGTTTAGTGTACTGTGTGTTTAGTGTACTATGTGTGTACAGTGTGTTTAATGTACTGTGTGTTTAGTGTACTATGTGTGACCAGTGTGTTTAGTGTACTGTGTGTGACCAGTGTGTTTGGTGTACTGTGTATTACCAGTGTGTTTAGTGTACTATGTGTGACCAGTGTGTTTAGTGTACTGTGTATTACCAGTGTGTTTAGTGTACTATGTGTGACCAGTGTGTTTAGTGTACTATGTGTGACCAGTGTGTTTAGTGTACTATGTGTGTTTAGTGTACTATATGTGACCAGTGTGTTTAGTGTACTATGTGTGTTTAGTGTACTATGTGTGACCAGTGTGTTTAGTGTACTATGTGTGACCAGTGTGTTTAGTGTACTATGCGTGACCAATGTGTTTAGTGTACTATGTGTGACCAGTGTGGTTAGTGTACTGTGTGTTTAGTGTACTATGTGTGACCAGTGTGTTTAGTGTACTGAGTATTACCAGTGTGTTTTGTGTACTGTGTATTACCAGTGTGTTTAGTGTACTATGTGTGACCAGTGTGTTTAGTGTACTGTGTATTACCAGTGTGTTTAGTGTACTGTGTGTGACCAGTGTGTTTAGTGTACTATGTGTGACCAGTGTGTTTAGTGTACTATGTGTGACCAGTGTGTTTAGTGTACTATGTGTGACCAGTGTGTTTAGTGTACTATGTGTGACCAGTGTGTTTAGTGTACTATGTGTGACCAGTGTGTTTAGTGTACTGTGTATTACCAGTGTGTTTAGTGTACTATGTGTGACCAGTGTGTTTAGTGTACTGTGTGTTTAGTGTACTGTGTATTACCAGTGTGTTTGGTGTACTGTGTATTACCAGTGTGTTTAGTGTACTATGTATGACCAGTGTGTTTAGTGTACTATGTGTGACCAGTATGTTTAGTGTACTATGTGTGACCAGTGTGTTTAGTGTACTGTGTGTGACCAGTGTGTTTAGTGTACTGTGTATTACCAGTGTGTTTAGTGTACTGTGTATTACCAGTGTGTTTAGTGTACTATGTGTGTACAGTGTGTTTAGTGTACTGTGTGTGACCAGTGTGTTTAGTGTACTATGTGTGACCAGTGTGTTTAGTGTACTATGTGTGACCAGTGTGTTTAGTGTACTATGTGTGACCAGTGTGTTTAGTGTACTATGTGTGACCAGTGTGTTTAGTGTACTGTGTGTTTAGTGTACTGTGTGTTTAGTGTACTGTGTGTTTAGTGTACCGTGTATTACCAGTGTGTTTAGTGTACTGTGTGTTTAGTGTACTGTGTATTACCAGTGTGTTTAGTGTACTGTGTATTACCAGTGTGTTTAGTGTACTGTGTGTTTAGTGTACTGTGTGTTTAGTGTACTGTGTATTAGTAGTGTGTTTAGTGTACTGTGTGTTTAGTGTACTGTGTGTTTAGTGTACTGTGTGTTTAGTGTACTGTGTGTTTAGTGTACTGTGTATTACATGTTATTTGTATATACATACCGGTTTGTTTGGCCAGCTCTGTAGGCCTAGTAGTGAGTCATGTGTTTAGTGTGTAAAATGGGTGATTTATGTTGGGTTTGTGGTATGGAGATCACGGTTCCCTTGGAAAATGTGCTGCACATCAAGATGTCCCCTGAGTATGTGCTTCTTTTTGGTGGAGAGGGAGAGAGAGAGAGAGAGAGAGAGAGAGAGAGAGAGAGAGAGAGAGAGAGAGAGAGAGAGAGAGAGAGAGAGAGAGAGAGAGAGAAAGAGAGAGAAATAAAAGATAGAGAGAGAGAGAGTGAGAGAGAGAGAGAGAGAGAGAGAGAGAGAGAGAGAGAGAGAGAGAGAGGGGATGTGTGTTTTTCTCTCTCTCAGTGGTATTGACCAGTGTCGTGTGAAGTCTTTGTCTCTCCCCCTTTCTGTCTCTTTTCCCTGGCTCTTTCAGTGCTACTGGACTGTCTGCTACTGTCCTGCAAAGCATCAAGACTTTCATCACTCTCCAAGGACATGGATCTCACCACGTCCCTCTGTCCCGCCCTGCATCAGTCTGTCTGCGCTCTGATTTGTGCTGGCCTGTTGAGCAGCTAGTGGCTCCTTTCCTGTCTGTGGATTCATTAGGTTCTGGACCTGTTCCACCCTCTCCCCCCTGGGAACCAGAAAGGCTTCTGCTCGGCTCCCACTCCTGCTAGTCCTCAGCATTCCACACACTGTCATGTCTTTGGGAATTCTTCTCCTTATATTTCTCCCCATTCCAATCCTCTCTCTGCCCCTGGTCCCAGTTCCCACCATTTTTCTCATGTACGCAGTCCTCCCCTTATTCATCACTGTCAGTGAATTCATCACTGTCTATAGAATATTTTTCAGCACTGCAGCCACTGTTCCACTGGAGGAAAACAGACCCATACAGAGACACAGACAGGGACACAGACAGGAAGACACAGATAGGTAGACACAGACAGGGACACAGAGAGGGGACACAGGCAGGAAGGCACAGACAGGACGACACAGACAGGAAGACACAGACAGGGACACAGAGAGGGACACAGACAGGAAGAAACAGACAGAAAGACACAGACAGGGACATATACGCAAAGACACAGACAGTAACACAGACAGGAAGACACAGACAGGAGGACCCATACAGAGACACAGACAGGGACACAGACAGGGACACAGACAGGAAGACACAGACAGGGACACAGACAGGAAGACACAGACAGAAAGACACAGACAGGAGGACACAGACAGGAAGACACAGACAGGAGGACCCATACAGAGACACAGACAGGGACACAGACAGGGACACAGACAGGAAGACACAGACAGGGACACAGACAGGAAGACACAGACAGGGACACAGACAGAAAGACACAGACAGGAGGACACAGACAGGAAGACACAGACAGGAGGACACAGACAGGGAACCAGACAGAACGACACAGACAGTGACACAGACAGGAAGACACAGACAGGAGGACACAGACAGGAGGACACAGACAGGGACATAGACAGGAAGACACATACAGGGACACAGACAGGAAGACACATACAGTGACACAGACAGGAGGACACAGACTGGGACACAGACATGGACACAGAGAGAGACACAGACAAGGACACAGACAGGGACACAGACAGGGACACAGACAGGAAGACACAGACAGGAAGACACAGACAGGGACACAGACATGGACACAGAGAGAGACACAGACAAGGACACAGACAGGGACACAGACAGGAAGACACAGACAGGGACACAGACAGGGACACAGACAGGAAGACACAGAGAGACACGTACCACATGATCATGCCCACCATCTTCATGATGATCTCATTAAGGATGTTGAAGAACTCTGACATGAGCTTCCCTTCTCTCCCATCTTCCCCATGCACATTCCACATTCCACACTCCTTCCTGTCTGTGGATTCATTAGGTTCTGGACCTGTTCCACCCTCTCCCCCCTGGAACCAGAAAGGCTTCTGCTCGGCTCCCACTCCTGCTAGTCCTCAGCATTCCACACACTGTCATGTCTTTGGGAATTCTTCTCCTTATATTTCTCCCCATTCCAATCCTCTCTCTGCCCCTGGTCCCAGTTCCCACCATTTTTCTCATGTACGCAGTCCTCCCCTTATTCATCACTGTCAGTGAATTCATCACTGTCTATAGAATATTTTTCAGCACTGCAGCCACTGTTCCACTGGAGGAAAACAGACCCATACAGAGACACAGACAGGGACACAGACAGGAAGACACAGATAGGTAGACACAGACAGGGACACAGAGAGGGACACAGGCAGGAAGGCACAGACAGGACGACACAGACAGGAAGACACAGACAGGGACACAGAGAGGGACACAGACAGGAAGAAACAGACAGAAAGACACAGACAGGGACATATACGCAAAGACACAGACAGTAACACAGACAGGAAGACACAGACAGGAGGACCCATACAGAGACACAGACAGGGACACAGACAGGGACACAGACAGGAAGACACAGACAGGGACACAGACAGGAAGACACAGACAGAAAGACACAGACAGGAGGACACAGACAGGAAGACACAGACAGGAGGACCCATACAGAGACACAGACAGGGACACAGACAGGGACACAGACAGGAAGACACAGACAGGGACACAGACAGGAAGACACAGACAGGGACACAGACAGAAAGACACAGACAGGAGGACACAGACAGGAAGACACAGACAGGAGGACACAGACAGGGAACCAGACAGAACGACACAGACAGTGACACAGACAGGAAGACACAGACAGGAGGACACAGACAGGAGGACACAGACAGGGACATAGACAGGAAGACACATACAGGGACACAGACAGGAAGACACATACAGTGACACAGACAGGAGGACACAGACTGGGACACAGACATGGACACAGAGAGAGACACAGACAAGGACACAGACAGGGACACAGACAGGGACACAGACAGGAAGACACAGACAGGAAGACACAGACAGGGACACAGACATGGACACAGAGAGAGACACAGACAAGGACACAGACAGGGACACAGACAGGAAGACACAGACAGGGGACACAGACAGGGACACAGACAGGAAGACACAGAGAGACACGTACCACATGATCATGCCCACCATCTTCATGATGATCTCATTAAGGATGTTGAAGAACTCTGACATGAGCTTCCCCTTCTCTCCCATCTTCCCCATGCACATTCCAAATGTGATGAAGAACCCAATTAAACCTTCAGAAAACATCATTACAACATTAAATCATCTGTTCATAAATAACCAATGTGCTCTCTCAACATGAATGATGAATACCTGATGAATATAACTAAACCAATGAAACAAAAGGAAATAAACATAATAGTATTCCGTCCAATCAACAGAAGTGAACCGAACAGGACATTGTTGCCCCCTCAGTGAATAGAGAGGAAAGAACCATAGTATTCTCTCACCCAGAACATTCATGCCCCATTTGAACTCCAGTTTCTTCTTGCTGACTATGACAGGTTCTGTCTGGTTCGGGGGCATCACTGACACTTTCTTTGCTACTGTTTGAAACCTGAAGAGAGAGAGAGTGAGAGGTGGGGTGAAGAGGGGGTGGAGAATCAAGAGTGAGAGAGAGAAAGGTGGGGTGGAGAGGGGGGTGGAGAATAGAGAGAAAGAGAGAGAGGGGGGTGGGGAATAGAGAGAGAGAGAGAGGTGGGTGGAGATGGGGGTGGGGAATAGAGAGAGAGAGAGAGAGAGAGAGAGAGAGAGCAACCACCAGAAAGATGAGAGAGAATGTTTATGCAGACAGAGAA
>NC_034183.2:65110687-65185687 GCF_002021735.2 Oncorhynchus kisutch
AGAAGGAGAGAGAATGAGAGAGATAAGGAGAGAGAGAGAATGAGAGAGAATGAGAGTGATAAGGAGAGAGAGAGAATGAGAGTGAATAAGGAGAGAGAGAGAATGAGAGAGATAAGGAGAGAGAGAATGAGAGAGAGATTGAGAGAGAGAGAATGAGAGAGATAAGGAGAGAGAGAGAATAAGAGAGATAAGGAGAGAGAGAGGAATGAGAGAGATAAGGAGAGAGAGAGAATGAGAGAGATAAGGAGAGAAGAGAGAATGAGAGAGATAAGGAGAGAGAGAGAATGAGAGAGATAAGGAGAGAGAATGAGAGAGATAAGGAGAGAGAGAGAATGAGAGAGAATGAGAGTGATAAGGAGAGAGAGAGAATGAGAGAAGAATGAGAGCGATAAGGAGAGAGAGAGAGAATGAGAGCGATAAGAGAGAGAGAGAATGAGAGAGAGATGAGAAGCGATAAGGAGAGAGAGAGAGAATGAGAGAGATAAGGAAGGAGAGAGAATGAGAGCGATAAGGAGTGAGAGAGAATGAGAGCGATAAGAGAGAAGAGAGAATGAGAGAGAGGAGATGAGAGAGATAAGGAGTGGAGAGAGATGAGAGAGATAAGGAGAGAGAGAGAATGAAGAGTGATAAGGAGAGAGAGAATGAGAGAGATAGAGGTAGAGAGAGAGAGAATGAGAGCGATAGGAGAGAGAGAGAGAATGAAGAGCGATAAGGAGAGAGAGAGAATGAGAGCGAATAAGGAGTGAGAGAGAATGAAGAGAGAGGAGAGAGAGAGAATGAGGAGCGATAAGGAGAGAGAGAGAATGAGAGAAGATAGAGAGAGAGAGGAATGAGAGCGATAAGGAGTGAGAGAGAATGAGAGGGATAAGGAGAGAGAGAGAATGAGAGCGATAAGGAGAGAGAGAGAATGAGAGCGATAAGGAGAGAGAGAGAATGAGAGCGATAAGGAGTGAGAGAGAATGAGAGCGATAAGGAGTGAGAGAGAATGAGAGAGAAGGAGAGAGAGAGAATGAGAGCGATAAGGAGAGAGAGAGAATGAGAGAGTTAAGGAGAGAGAGAGAATGAGAGTGATAAGGAGAGAGAGAGAATGAGAGAGATAAGGAGAGAGAGAGAATGAGAGAGATAAGGAGAGAGAGAGAATGAGAGAGATAAGGAGAGAGAGAGAATGAAGGAGAGAATAAGGAGAGAAGAGAGAATGAGAGCGATAAGGAGAGAGAGAGAATGAGAGAGAATGAGAGAGATAAGGAGAGAGAGAATGAGAGAGATAAGGAGAGAGAGAGAATGAGAGAGATAAGGAGAGAGAGAGAATGAGAGAGATAAGGAGAGAGCGAATGAGAGAGATAAGGAGAGAGAGAGAATGAGAGAGATAAGGAGAGAGAGAGAATGAGAGCGATAAGGAGAGAGAGAGAATGAGAGAGAATGAGAGAGATAAGGAGAGAGAGAATGAGAGCGATAAGGAGTGAGAGAGAATGAGAGCGATAAGGAGAGAGAGAGAATGAGAGAGATAAGGAGTGAGAGAGAATGAGAGAGATAAGGAGAGAGAGAGAATGAGAGAGAATGAGAGAGAGAGAATGAGAGAGAATGAGAGAGAGAGAATGAGAGATAAGGAGAGATAGAATGAGAGAGATAAGGAGAGAGAGAAGAATGAGAGTGATAAGGAGAGAAGAGAGAAGAGAATGGGAGAAGAGAGAAAAGAGAGATGAGAGAGAGAGAATGAGAGAGATAAGGAGGAGAGAGAATGAGAGAGAAGGAGAAGGAAGGATAGAGGAGAGAGAGAGAATGAGAGAGATAAGGAGAGAGAGAATGAGAGAGAGAGAATGAGAGCGATAAGGAGAGAGAGAGAATGAGAGAGATAAGGAGAGAGAGAATGAGAGAGATAAGGAGAGAGAGAATGAGAGAGATAAGGAGAGAGAGAGAGATAGAGAGAGGAGAAGAGAGAGAGATAAGGAGAGAGAGAGAATGAGAGAGATGTAGGGAGAGAGAGAATGAGAGAGATAAGGAGAGAGAGAGATGAGAGAGATAAGGAGAGAGAGAGAATGAGAGCGATAAGGAGAGAGAGAGAATGAGAGCGTAAGGAGAGAGAGAGAATGAGAGAGATAAGGAGAGAGAGAGAATGAGAGAGATAAGGAGAGAGAGAGAATGAGAGAGATAAGGAGAGAGAGAGAATGAGAGAGATAAGGAGAGAGAGAGAATGAGAGCGATAAGGAGAGAGAGAGAATGAGAGAGATAAGGAGAGAGAGAGAATGAGAGAGATAAGGAGAGAGAGAGAATGAGAGCGATAAGGAGAGAGAGAGAATGAGAGAGAATGAGAGAGATAAGGAGAGAGAGAATGAGAGCGATAAGGAGAGAGAGAGAATGAGAGAGATAAGGAGAGAGCGAATGAGAGAGATAAGGAGAGAGCGAATGAGAGAGATAAGGAGAGAGAGAGAATGAGAGCGATAAGGAGAGAGAGAGAATGAGAGAGAATGAGAGAGATAAGGAGATAGAGAATGAGAGCGATAAGCAGTGAGAGAGAATGAGAGCGATAAGGAGAGAGAGAGAATGAGAGAGATAAGGAGTGAGAGAGAATGAGAGAGATAAGGAGAGAGAGAGCATGAGAGAGAATGAGAGAGAGAGAATGAGAGAGAATGAGAGAGAGAGAATGAGAGATAAGGAGAGATAGAATGAGAAAGATAAGGAGAGAGAGAGAATGAGAGTGATAAGGAGAGAGAGAATGAGAGAGAATGAGAGAGAGAGAATGAGAGAGATAAGGAGTGAGAGAGAATGAGAGAGAGAGAATGAGAGAGATAAGGAGAGAGAGAGAATGAGAGAGATAAGGAGAGAAAGAGGGAATGAGAGTGATAAGGAGAGAGAGAGAATGAGAGCGATAAGGAGAGAGAGAGAATGAGAGAGATAAGGAGAGAGAGAGAATGAGAGCGATAAGGAGAGAGAGAGAATGAGAGTGATAAGGAGAGAGAGAGAATGAGAGAGATGAGTGATAAGAGAGAGAGAGAATGAGGAGAATGAGAGCAATAAGGAGGAGAGAGAATGAGAGAGAATGAGAGCGATAAGGAGAGAGAGAGAATGAGAGTGATAAGGAGAGAGATAGAATGAGAGAGAATGAGAGAGATAAGGAGAGAGGGAAGAAGAGAGATAAGGAGAGAGAGAGAAGAGAAAGATAAGGAGAGAGAGAGAATGAGAGAGATAAGGAGAGAGAGAGAATGAGAGAGATAAGGAGAGAGAGAGAATGAGAGAGATAAGGAGCGAAGAGCGAATGAGAGAGATAAGGAGAGAGAGAGAATGAGAGAGATAAGGAGAGAGAGAGAATGAGAGCGATAAGGAGAGAGAGAGAATGAGAGAGATGAGAGAGATAAGGAGAGAGAGAATGAGAGAGATAAGGAGAGAGAGAGAATGAGAGCGATAAGGAGAGAGAGAGAATGAGAGAGATAAGGAGAGAGAGAATGAGAGAGATAAGGAGAGAGAGAATGAGAGAGATAAGGAGAGAGAGAGAGATAAGGAGAGCGAGAGAATGCGTGGCCGATAAGGAGAGAGAGAGATTGAAGAGAGATAAGGAGAGAGCGAATGAGAGAGATAAGGAGAGAGAGAGATGAGAGAGATTAAGGAGAGAGGAAATGAGAGCGATAAGGAGAGAGCAGAGAAGAGACGAGAATGAGAAGAGGTAAGGAAGAGGAATAGAGAGATAAGGAGAGAGAGAATGAGAGCGATAAGGAGAGAGAGAGAATGAGAGCGATAAGGAGAGAGAGAATGAGAGAGATAAGGAGGAAGAGAATGGAGAGAGATAGGAGAGAGAGGAGGAGATAAGGAGAGAGAGAATGAGAGCGATTAGGAGAGGAGAGAGAATGAGAGAGGATAAAGGAGAGAGAGAATGAGAGAGATAAGGAGTGAGAGAGAATGAGAGAGAAATGGAGAGAGAGAGAAATGAGAGAGAGAAGAGGAAGAGAGAGAATGAGAGAGATAAGGAGAGAGAGAGAATGAGAGAGATAAGGAGAGAGAGAATGAGAGCGATAAGGAGTGAGAGAGAATGAGAGCGATAAGGAGAGAGAGAGAATGAGAGAGAGAATGAGAGCGATAAGGAGTGAGAGAGAATGAGAGAGATAAGGAGAGAGAGAGAATGAGAGCGATAAGGAGTGAGAGAATGAGAGGGATAAGGAGAGAGAGAGAATGAGAGCGATAAGGAGAGAGAGAGAATGAGAGCGATTAGAGAGAGAGAGAATGAGAGAGATAAGGAGAGAGAGAATGAGAGAGATAAGGAGTGAGAGAGAATGAGAGAGATAAGGAGAGAGAGAGAATGAGAGAGAGAATGAGAGAGAGAGAGAATGAGAGAGATAAGGAAGAGAGAGAGAGAGAGATAAGGAGAGAGAGAATGAGAGCCGATAAGGAGAGAGAGAGAATGAGAGCGATAAGGAGTGAGAGAGAATGAGAGCGATAAGGAGTAGAGAGAGAATGAGAGAGATAAGGGAGAGAGAGAGAATGAGAGTGATACGGAGAGAGAGATGAGAGTGAATGGAGAGAGAGAATGAAGAGAATGAGAGTGATAAGGAGAGAGAGAGAATGAGAGAGAATGAGAGCGATAAGGAGAGAGAGAGAATGAGAGAGAATGAGAGCGATAAGGAGAGAGAGAGAATGAGAGCGATAAGGAGAGAGAGAGAATGAGAGAGAATGAGAGAGATAAGGAGAGAGAGAGAATGAGAGAGATAAGGAGAGAGAGAGAATGAGAGCGATAAGGAGAGAGAGAGAATGAGAGTTAATAAGGCGAGAGAGAGAATGAGAGAGATAAGGAGTGAGAGAGAATGAGAGAGAATGAGAGAGAGAGAATGAGAGAGAGAGAATGAGAGAGAGAGAATGAGAGAGATAAGGAGTGAGAGAGAATGAGAAGAGATAAGGAGAGAGAGAGAATGAGAGAGAGAGATGAGAGAGAGAGAATGAGAGAGATAAGGAGAGAGAGAGAATGAGAGAGATAAGGAGAGAGAGAAATGAGAGCGATAAGGAGAGAGAGAGAATGAGAGCGATAAGGAGTGAGAGAGAATGAGAGAGATAAGGAGAGAGAGAGAATGACGAGCGATAAGGAGAGAGAGAGAATGAGAGTGATACGGAGAGAGAGAGAATGAGAGAGAATGAGAGTGATAAGGAGAGAGAGAGAATGAGAGAGAATGAGAGCGATAAGGAGAGAGAGAGAATGAGAGAGAATGAGAGCGATAAGGAGAGAGAGAGAATGAGAGCGATAAGGAGAGAGAGAGAATGAGAGAGAATGAGAGAGATAAGGAGAGAGAGAGAATGAGAGAGATAAGGAGAGAGAGAGAATGAGAGCGATAAGGAGAGAGAGAGAATGAGAGTTAATAAGGAGAGAGAGAGAATGAGAGAGATAAGGAGTGAGAGAGAATGAGAGAGAATGAGAGAGAGAGAATGAGAGAATGAGAGAGAGAGAATGAGAGAGATAAGGAGTGAGAGAAAATGAGAGCGATAAGGAGAGAGAGAGAATGAGAGAGATAAGGAGAGAGAGAGAATGAGAGTTAATAAGGAGAGAGAGAGAATGAGAGAGATAAGGAGGGAGAGAGAATGAGAGAGATAAGGACAGAGAGAGAATGAGCGTGATAAGGAGAGAGAGAGAATGAGAGCGATAAGGAGAGAGAGAGAGAATGAGAGAGAGAGAATGAGAGAGAGAGAATGAGAGAGAGAGAATGAGAGAGATAAGGAGTGAGAGAAATGAGAGCGATAAGGAGAGAGAGAGAATGAGAGAGATAAGGAGAGAGAGAGAATGAGAGTTAATAAGGAGAGAGAGAGAATGAGAGAGATAAGGAGAGAGAGAGAATGAGAGTGATAAGGAGAGAGAGAGAATGAGAGAGAATGAGAGTGATAAGGAGAGAGAGAGAATGAGAGAGAATGAGAGCGATAAGGAGAGAGAGAGAATGAGAGAGAATGAGAGCGATAAGGAGAGAGAGAGAATGAGAGCGATAAGGAGAGAGAGAGAATGAGAGGAGAATGAGAGAGATAAGGAGAGAGAGAGAATGAGAGCGATAAGGAGTGAGAGGAGAATGAGAGCGATAAGGAGAGAGAGAGAATGAGAGAGAGAATGAGAGCGATAAGGAGAGAGAGAATGAGAGCGATAAGGAGAGAGAGAGAATGAGAGCGATAAGGAGTGAGAGAGAATGAGAGCGATAAGGAGAGAGAGAGAATGAGAGAGATAAGGAGAGAGAAAATTAGAGCGATAAGGAGTGAGAGAGAATGAGAGAGATAAGGAGAGAGAATGAGAGCGATAAGGAGAGAGAGAGAATGAGAGAGATAAGGAGAGAGAGAGAATGAGAGCGATAAGGAGAGAGAGAGAGAATGAGAGCGATAAGGAGTGAGAGAGAATTTGAGCGCTAAGGAGTGAGAGAGAATGAGAGAGATAAGGAGAGAGAGAGAATGAGAGAGATAAGGAGAGAGAGAATGAGAGCGATAAGGAGTGAGAGAGAATGAGAGCGATAAGGAGAGAGAGAGAATGAGAGAGAGAATGAGAGCGATAAGGAGTGAGAGAGAATGAGAGAGATAAGGAGAGAGAGAGAATGAGAGCGATAAGGAGTGAGAGAGAATGAGAGGGATAAGGAGAGAGAGAGAATGAGAGCGATAAGGAGAGAGAGAGAATGAGAGCGATTAGGAGAGAGAGAGAATGAGAGAGATAAGGAGAGAGAGAATGAGAGAGATAAGGAGTGAGAGAGAATGAGAGAGATAAGGAGAGAGAGAGAATGAGAGAGAGAATGAGAGAGAGAGAATGAGAGAGATAAGGAGAGAGAGAGAATGAGAGAGATAAGGAGAGAGAGAATGAGAGCGATAAGGAGAGAGAGAGAGAATGAGAGCGATAAGGAGTGAGAGAGAATGAGAGAGATAAGGAGAGAGAGAGAATGAGAGCGATAAGGAGAGAGAGAGAATGAGAGCGATACGGAGAGAGAGAGTATGAGAGAGAATGAGAGTGATAAGGAGAGAGAGAGAATGAGAGAGAATGAGAGCGATAAGGAGAGAGAGAGAATGAGAGAGAATGAGAGCGATAAGGAGAGAGAGAGAATGAGAGCGATAAGGAGAGAGAGAGAATGAGAGAGAATGAGAGAGATAAGGAGAGAGAGAGAATGAGAGAGATAAGGAGAGAGAGAGAATGAGAGCGATAAGGAGAGAGAGAGAATGAGAGTTAATAAGGAGAGAGAGAGAATGAGAGAGATAAGGAGTGAGAGAGAATGAGAGAGAATGAGAGAGAGAGAATGAGAGAGAGAGAATGAGAGAGAGAGAATGAGAGAGATAAGGAGTGAGAGAAAATGAGAGCGATAAGGAGAGAGAGAGAATGAGAGAGATAAGGAGAGAGAGAGAATGAGAGTTAATAAGGAGAGAGAGAGAATGAGAGAGATAAGGAGGGAGAGAGAATGAGAGAGATAAGGACAGAGAGAGAATGAGCGTGATAAGGAGAGAGAGAGAATGAGAGCGATAAGGAGAGAGAGAGAGAATGAGAGAGATAAGGAGAGAGAGAGAATGAGAGAGATAAGGAGAGAGAGAGAATGAGAGTGATAAGGAGAGAGAGAGAATGAGAGAGAATGAGAGTGATAAGGAGAGAGAGAGAATGAGAGAGAATGAGAGCGATAAGGAGAGAGAGAGAATGAGAGCGATAAGGAGAGAGAGAGAATGAGAGAGAATGAGAGAGATAAGGAGAGAGAGAGAATGAGAGCGATAAGGAGTGAGAGAGAATGAGAGCGATAAGGAGAGAGAGAGAATGAGAGAGAGAATGAGAGCGATAAGGAGAGAGAGAATGAGAGCGATAAGGAGAGAGAGAGAATGAGAGCGATAAGGAGTGAGAGAGAATGAGAGCGATAAGGAGAGAGAGAGAGAATGAGAGAGATAAGGAGAGAGAGAATGAGAGCGATAAGGAGTGAGAGAGAATGAGAGAGATAAGGAGAGAGAATGAGAGCGATAAGGAGAGAGAGAGAATGAGAGAGATAAGGAGAGAGAGAGAATGAGAGCGATAAGGAGAGAGAGAGAGAATGAGAGCGATAAGGAGTGAGAGAGAATGAGAGCGCTAAGGAGTGAGAGAGAATGAGAGAGATAAGGAGAGAGAGAGAATGAGAGCGATAAGGAGAGAGAGAGAATGAGAGAGATAAGGAGAGAGAGAGAATGAGAGAGATAAGGAGAGAGAGAGAATGAGAGAGATAAGGAGAGAGAGAGAATGAGAGAGATAAGGAGAGAGAGAGAATGAGAGCAATAAGGAGAGAGAGAGAAAAAACACAAGGGAACTGCTGCGACATGATTGAGGCCTGGATTATCGCTTAAAAATGATCCACCTGCTTGGATTAACAGCAATCATATCTGCCAGGCAGCGTTGCTTTGTAAATCACACAGTCTTGTCCTGCCCTATCCTGTCCTGTAGTCTCCTGTCCTCTCCTGTCCTCTCCTGTTCTGTCCTATGATCAGCCACCTAGGTACAGGATCATGTCCCCTTGATGCTAGGACAGTAGAGTCCCTGCTCATCTTCCAAAACGTCTGAAACCCTACCTCTTCAAAGAGTATCTTAAATAAGACATTTCCGTCTCATTCCCTCCCTCCTCGCCCCTAAAAATTAAAAAATTCAAACCTGCACTTGTCTTTTCCTACTAGCACTCTTTGCTGATAACTTCTCCAGAGGAAAAATGTTCTCATTAAGACTACGATTTGTGGTTGTCTCACTTAGCTGTCTTAAGCGAAACACATTAACTGTAAATCGCGCTGGATATCAGCCTCTGATAAATTCCGAAAATGTCAAGTGAAAATGTCAACACAAGAACAGCTATTGATCAATACAAGGGGAAAGATGTTCAGAGGGAGACATCAAATGTCCAATGCAACAACAAAAGCTTGGAATAAAGAGAGGGAATTAGGATCTGCACAGCTAACACCACTCACATGTGCGGTTCTGCAAAGTCGTCATTTTCTGGGAAATGGAAGGATCATAATATGGAATGCCTTGGACTTTAAGGTTCCAGCTGCATTTCCGTCAAAATGTTGTCTATATAGTACTGTAAATACCCCAATTCATGTTGTTCTGTTCAATGTTCTCTACCTATATAGTACTAATGTCTTCTCTACTCTAAAGCAAAACTCTACTTCTGTGATGACATAAGCCATTCCTTTTTATGAACTAGTCTGTACATATACAGTCCCTTCCAAAGTATTGGCTCCCCTTAACTTCTTCCACATGTTGTTGTGTTACAGCTTGAATTTAAAATGGATTAAATAGAGATTTTTGGTCACTGGCATACAAACAATACCACATAATGTCAAAGTGGAATTATATTTGAGGAATTTTTACATATTGATTACAAATGAAAAGCTGAAATGTGTTGAGTCAATAAGTATTCAACCCCTTTGTTATGGCAAGCCTAAATAAATTAAAAAGTCAACATTTGCTTAATAAGTCACACAATGGACCCAGATTCAACCACAAAGATCAGGTTTTCCAATGCCTCGCAAAGAGGGGCACCTATTTAAAACAGTTACAGAGTTTATGAGCTGTGATAGGAGAACACTGAGGATGGATCAACAACATTGTAGTTACACCACAATACTAACCTAATCAACAGAGTGAAAAGAAGGAAGCCTGTACAGAATACAAATATTCCAAAATATGCATCCTGTTTGCAGTAAGGCACTAAAGTAAAACTACAAAAAAATGTTGCAAAGAAATTACCTTTATGTCCAGAATACAAAGTTTTATGTTTGGGGAAAATCCAACAGAACACATCACTGAGTATCACTCGTATTTTCAAGCATGGCGGTGGCTGCATCATGTTATGGGTATGCTTGTGATCGGCAATGACTTTTTTGGGGGGATAAAAAGAAAAACGGAATAGAGCTAAGCACAGGCAAAGTCTTAGAGGATAACCTGGTTCAGTCTGCTTTCCAACAGACACTGGGAGACAAACTCACCTTTCAGCAGGATAATAACCTAAAACACAAGGCCAAATTAACACTGGAGTTGCTTACCAAGATGACATTGCATGTTCCTGAGTGGCCTAGTTATATTTTGACAGAGCTTGAAGAATTTTAAAAAGAATAATGTGCAAATATTGTACAATCCAAAGCTCTTACAGACTTACCCAGAAAGACTCAGACCTGTAATCGCTGCCAAAGGTGACTCTAACATGTAATGGGGTTGAGTACTTTTCTAATCAAGATATATTACTGTTGTGTTTTTCACAAATATTACAAATGTTAGAATTTTTCTTCCAGTTTGACATTACAGAGTATTTAGTGTAGATCATTGACAAAAAAAGACAATGAAATCCATTTGAATCCCACTTTTTAACACAACAAAATGTGGGGAAAGTAAAGGGGTGTAATACTTTCTGAAGGCTCTGTAACAATCAATTGCGAATTGGACACAATTGCCCCATAAGCCACACATTCCCAATGCTGGTCATTAAAGTCAGGCTTTGATAGGGTCCAAATCTCACAATAACAACTGAACATCCATTGTTTGATGGGGTCAGGGTTTAGTTCTGCGTCTGGGTCCAGTTCTAGTTCTGGGTCTGGGTCCTACCTGTTGGAAGCAGGCCTGCACCAGGTTTTCAGGGAACAGGTTCCTGATGAGGTCCAGGAAGGCGTCCACACTGCTGACCTCCTGGTTCTTGGGGGCCGTGTCCTGCTCCTGACTGCTCCTGAGTTTGGGGTTTCCCGGGTGGATCCCCAGGACCAGGATGACCCCCAGGATGGCAGCTATGACCGTAGTGGACATGTAGTAGACCATGGCCCTGGAGCCCATCCTCCCACTGGAACGAGCATCCAGACCAGCCAGACCTGGGAGGGAGAGAGACAGGCTGATGAGCAGGGCACCTTCCACCTGAATATGTGTGTGTGTGTGTGTGTGTGTGTGTGTGTGTGTGTGTGTGTGTGTGTGTGTGTGTGTGTGTGTGTGTGTGTGTGTGTGTGTGTGTGTGTGTGTGTGTGTGTGTGTGTGTGTGTGTGTGTGTGTGTGTGTGGACGTGTTTAACTATTCTTGTGGGAACCAGAAGTCCCAACAGGAGTAGTAAACAAACACAAATTTGTCCACCTGGGGACATTCTGTTAGTCCGCACGAGGTCAAATGCTATTTCTAGGGGGTTTAGGGTTAAGGTTATAATTAGTGCTATGGTTAGAATTACATTAAGGATTTGGGGCTAGGGTTAGTTTTAGGGTTAGAATTAGGAGTTAGGGTAAGGTTTAACATTAAGGTTTTTGGGTTAAGGTTAGGGTTATGGTTATGGTTAAGGTTAGGGTTATGGTTATGGTTAAGGTTAAGGTTAGGGTTATGGTTATGGTTAAGGTTAGGGTTAGGGTTAGGGTTATGGTTAAGGTTAGGGTTATGGTTAAGATTAGGGTTATGGTTAGGGTAAGGGTAAGAGTACTGGTTAGAGTTAGAGTTAGGTTTAGGTTTAGGGTTATGGGTTAAGGAAAATAGGATTTTGAATGGGATGGAATTGTGTGTCCCCACAAGGTTAGCTGTATAATACTGTTTGTGTGTGTGTGTGTGTGTGTGTGTGTGTGTGTGTGTGTGTGTGTGTGTGTGTGTGTGTGTGTGTGTGTGTGTGTGTGTGTGTGTATTACAACAGTGTACCTGTGATGAGGCTGGAGATGATGAGGGGCAAAATGAGCATCTTCAGCATCCTCATGAGGATGTCTCCAGGAAAGGACACCAGCATCAGGGTGTTGGGGTCTGTAATAGAAACATACCGCAGCAGCATCCCAAACAGCGACCCCGCTATTACACCTGTTACAGTTCACAGAGGAGAGGAGTAAGCACAACAGCCACACAATGGTTGCCTCTGTCACCCTTACAGCTTCCGTGAGAGCGCAGAGAGAAGAGATTCCAGTGAAACGCTTCAGAAGAGCATTTCGAGAGGGTTTATAATCACAGCGTCTGACTCATTGGATTTCATTTCCATTCCAGGGGGATTTACAGTAAGTACACTAGTGCCAACAAGAAAGTGATGTGTACAGTGCATTAGGAAAGTATTCAGACCCCTTGACCTTTTCCACACTTTGTTGCGTTACAGCCTTTTTCTAAAATGGATTAAAAATAAAAATCCTCATTAATCTACACACAAAACCCCATAATGACAAAGTGAAAACTAGATTGGAGTCCAACTGTGGTAAATTCAATTGATTGGACATGATTTGGAAAGGCACACACCTGTCTATATAAGGTCCCACAGTTGACAGTACATGTCAGAGCGTAAACCAAGCCATGAGGTTGAAGGAATTTTCCGTAGAGCTCCGAGACAGGACAGTGTCGAGGCACAGATATGGGGAAGGGTACCAATTTATTTTTGCAGCATTGAAGGTCCCCAAGACCACAGTGGCTTCCATCATTCTTAAATGGAAGAAGTTTGGAACCACTAAGACTCCTAGAGCTGTCCGTCTGGCCAAACTGAGCAATCGGGGGAGAAGGGCCTTGGTCAGAGAGGTGACCAAGAACCCGATGGTCACTCTGACAGAGCTCCAGAGTTCCTTTGTGGAGATGGGAGAACCTTCCAGAAGGACAACCATCTCTGCAGCACTCTACCACTCAGGCCTTTATGGTAGACTGGCCAGACGGAAGCCACTCCTCAGTAAAAGGCACATGACAGACTGCTTGGAGTTTGCCAAAAGGTACCTAAAGGACTCTCAGACCATAAGAAACAAGATGGTCTGGTTAGATTAAACCAAGATTGAACCCTTTGGCCTGAATGCCAAGCGTCACGTCTGGAGGAAACCTGGCACCATCCCTACTGTGAAGCATGGTGGTGGCAGCATCATGCTGTGGGGATGTTTTTCAGCGGCAGGGACTGGGAGACTAGTCAGGAATGAGGGAAAGATGAACGGAGCAAAGTACAGAAAGATCCTTGATGAAAACCTGTTCCAGAGCGCTCAGGACCTCAGACTGGGGCGAAGGTTTACCTTTCAACAGGACAACAACCCTAAGCACACAGCCAAGACAACACACTAGTGGCTTTGGGACACGTTTCTGAATGTCCTTGAGTGGCCCAGCCAGAGCCTGGACTTGAACCCGACTGACCATCTCTAGGGAGACCTGAAAATTGCCGCTACCATCCAACCTGACAGAACATGAGGATCTGCAGAGAAGAATGGGAGAAACTTCCCAAATACAGGTCATACCCAAGAAGACTCGAGGCTGTAATCGCTGCCAAAGGTGCCTCAACAAAGTACTGAGTATAGTACCTGAATACTTATGTAAATGTGATATTTCTATTTCTTTGTTTTTATACATTTGCAATAATGTCTAAAAATGTGTTTTTGCTTTGACATTATGGAGTTTTATTTGTAGATTGATGAGAAAAATATATAATTTAGATAAATTTTAACTTAACAAAATGTGGAAAAAATGTAAGGGGTCTTTATACTTTCTGAATGCACTGTATGTACGAACTATGTTCTTTATATGTAACTACTGTGAAGAAAACTTAGAGAGAAGTGCCATGTGTGTAAAATGTGTGTGAGAAGGCTGTAAAAAAAATAAGAGAGAAAGTTTGTTATTGTCATCCGAAGAGGGGGATGGGCTAATAAAACATTTAATAACATTTTATATATATAAAATAGTGCGCTAGCGCAGGTAATACAGAAAGCTGAAATGCAGCGTAGCACTTTATAACCACTGAAAGCGATGAAATAATTGATTTCCTGACAGTTGACCACCATGAAGCGAGGTAGGCACCTACCCAGTATAGTGAGGACGAGCAGTGAGTTTCGGATGAGGAAGCCACAATAGGTTCCCAAGAAACTATTGGGAAGTTTGGGTTCCAACAAGTCCAACACTCCAGCTCCAACAATGGGTGCCTCATCATAATGGGCCTTGTTAGACTGGTGGACTGGCTGCTGATTTGTCATCCTGTCTGTGGTAGAGAGGGAGACAGTGAGAGAGGGAGGTGTGACAACACATCTGCCTGGTCAGAAAACAGCCCCATGCCTCTTCCTCTGGTGTAAGCATCACACTGGCTCCCCTTAGCCTTTCTATTGGCTTGGGGAAACGTACACCATATTGTTGTCTTACACCTGGTTCCTTGAGATCTGCAAAGACAGAGGGGGAAGAGGCGAGGAGTTGTTTTCAGACCAGTTTAACACCATCACCATACCAAGGAAAGACCGAAACCGTTGGGTGCTGTTGACTAACATGAGTAACATAGATCTGACAGATCAGTCAGGTTAAGGTCTGATAAATGTCATTACATTGAGAAGGAATGTACCCACAGCCTGAATAATACAGGATATGGAGGTGGAGAAAGATGGATGGAAAACAGTTGGGAGAGAGACGGAGAGAGACGGAGAGAGACGGGGAGAGAAGGAGAGAGACGGAGAGAGACGGAGAGAGACGGAGAGAGACGGGGAGAGACGGAGAGAGACAGAGAGAGACGGAGGGAGACGGAGTAAGAAAGCACTCTGACAATCATCTGAGAGTCATGTCATAGGAATGATCAACGATAATCTGACAATGTGAGTGATGGTGCACAATTCTATTCAAGTCAACCAGAGAATCACCGAAGTCACCCCCACATCACAACCTAAACCAAACCCCCCACTTCTACCAGAGAAGGAACATCCAGCCTAACATCAGATATCAGACCTGACAGGTTCAAACATCGTCAAAACAATAGGTGGACATGCAATCCAAATAAGACCTTTACATAAAAGCACCAATATTATGTAAGCAATGTAAATCTGATCAGGTTTGATACATTATAATAATATTCAACTAATAACTACTCAGTCTGCCTAGTCTGTCTGTTCCAGTGTTCCAATGCAGTGACCAGCAGCACCAGCTCCAACAGAGTGTAAAGAGGGATGATGAATCCCACTCCCACCAGAGATAAACACATCTGGAGAGCAACATGGCGGTGTGTGAAGTCAGCGTCAGGAACCTGAGTGGCACATTTACAAACAGAGAGCCTCCGCTGGACAATCGCACATGATTATAATTCATCAGCCATGCAGATGGCATTTCTGCATGAGGAAGAATAGAGAAAACCCTCACCAAAATGCACGTAGACCAGTCTAGTCTAACCTCCTTCTATTCCCTCTCTCCTTCCTTCTTTACCTCCTCCACTCTCTATGGACCTCACCCTTTGACCTCACTTCTCTCCATCATGCTCTCTTTCCCTGCTCTGTTCATCAGCTTGTCTTCATCTGTCATTTAAAGTCCAACAGCAGTTGCTGCCCGGGCATAAAGAGGGATTGCCAGCAAATGCAACAAAAAAAATTGAGGGGAGGGGAATCTATTGTCAAGTTTCGATAGCAGACCGATATAATCCCTTGTGAACTGTGCGGTGGGGGGAAGGGGAGAGGCGGAGGGGGCTCCCTGTTTCTGTTACTGTACCAATCCTCTTTACAAAATTCATTTCATTCTTAACATTAAGAACAATGTTCACAAACATCCAGGAGACAATTTACTGTACTCCAATTACCCAGCAGTCCTACTGTTGGAGTGTGAGTCAGAAACCACCCCACCATGATCTGATGAACTGTAGAATCACTGTACTATCAGAAATGCACAGAGTAGACCAATGAACACACAGAGTGTTTATGTGCATCCCAAATAGCAATCTTTTCTTTATATAGTGTAGAGCCAGGCCCATAGGGCTCTGGCCAAAAGTAGTGCACTATAAAGGGAAAGGGTGCCATTTGGGACACATACCTTATTGCCAATACTTTGTTCAGTAGGATGGCAGTGCCAAGTCTACAGCCCAGGTCTACAGCTCTTAGGATGGGTATTAAGACCTTGGAGGAGGTCAGACAGAGGACCCAACCCCATAGAATGACATATAAAGTAGGAATTGAATAAGATCTCTATGCCTGACCCACTGTCCTACCAAACGTCAGGATGCATCCTGCATCATGTAATGAGGATATATCCTGAAGATTGAACAGTGCATAAATTGCAATGACATGCTCAATGACCTGTAGCCTGCTGTAGCCGTGTTGCAAATCCATTTTCTTCCCTAGACTAAGGGATTATTTTCCGTCTCTAGGAAATGTAGGAATGGCCTGAACAGTGGGCTCAAACAGACCAACACGGAAGAAAGTCCACATGTATCCCTGGACCAGAGCTAGCCTCCAATAGACTGACAGAGAAGATAGTCCACATGTAGCCCTGGACCAGAGCTAGCCTCCAATAGACTGACAGAGAAGATAGTCCACATGTAGCCCTGGACCAGAGCTAGCCTCCAATAGACTGACAGAGAAGATAGTCCACATGTAGCCCTGGACCAGAGCTAGCCTCCAGTAGACTGACAGAGAAGATAGTCCACATGTAGCCCTGGACCAGAGCTAGCCTCCAATAGACTGACAGAGAAGGTAGTCCACATGTAGCCCTGGACCAGAGCTAGCCTCCAATAGACTGACAGAGAAGGTAGTCCACATGTAGCCCTGGACCAGAGCTAGCCTCCAATAGACTGACAGAGAAGGTAGTCCACATGTAGCCCTGGACCAGAGCTAGCCTCCAATAGACTGACAGAGAAGATAGTCCACATGTAGCCCTGGACCAGAGCTAGCCTCCAATAGACTGACAGAGAAGGTAGTCCACATGTAGCCCTGTACCAGAGCTAGCCTCCAATAGACTGACAGAGAAGGTAGTCCACATGTAGCCCTGGACCAGAGCTAGCCTCCAATAGACTGACAGAGAAGATAGTCCACATGTAGCCCTGGACCAGAGCTAGCCATAGGGACTTGTCGTATTAGTTTATGTTACATCATATCACAGATGAGTAATGTGCTTAGTTATATGTTCATCATAATCTCAGCACCCAGAACAGTATCTTGAATGCAGGCTTGCTAGCTATATGATTGTCAATCTTTTACAAGATACTATATACATAAAAGCTGACAGTCAATGGGTGTACACTGTTAAGTCAGAGCCCTTACGGTAAATCCAGGATTTGGTCAAACATGACAGAGATATTACAACCATGGCAGGTAGGTTCAAAAGTATGTTCAAAGGAATACTTCTCAGAGAAAGCTACAGTATTCCTCAGGAAAAGGCTTTAGGGAAACACTCAGAACAGAAACATGTGTTAGAAATGAACATAAAGCACCAGGGATGAAGGAGGATACTTCAAAGACAGCAAGTCTCAACGGGAGGAGAAAGCTGTAATCCTTACTGGCAGGGGTGTTACTGGCAGGGGTGATTTTCTTTACGTGTCGTGCCATGTTGAGCTCTCCTGGATCAGCAAGAAGACCAGAGTGAAACTAGTTCCATGCATCCAGATTCCAGAGATACTCACATCCCCTGAATGGTCATGCCAATCTAGTCAGGACAGCTAATCTCTCTCTCTTCTCTCTCTCTTAGGAGGAGAGATTTACATCACCATAGCATGTAATCCAATATCGCTGAGTTATCAATGCACATATTAACATTGGTTCTGAAAACAAACTACCTATGTTATGATCTCTCTCACAATCACTATCAGTATCACTATCAGCATCACGATCACTATCAATATGACTATCACTTTCACTATGACGATCAGTATCTATCATGTTCACTATGACGATCAATCTATCACTGTCACTGTCACTATGATGATCAGTATCTATCACTGTCACTGTCACTATTACGATCAGCATCTATCACTGTCACTGTCACTATCACAATCAGTATCTATCACTGTCACTATGACGATCAGTATCTATCATGGTCACTATGACGATCAGAATCTATCACTGTCACTGTCACTATGATGATCAGTATCTATCACTGTGACTGTCACTATGATGATCAGCATCTATCACTGTCACTGTCACTATGATGATCAGCATCTATCACTGTCACTGTCACTATGATGATCAGCATCTATCACTGTCACTGTCACTATGATGATCAGCATCTATCACGGTCACTGTCACTATGATGATCAGCATCTATCACTGTCACTGTCACTATGATGATCAGCATCTATCACTGTCACTGTCACTATGATGATGAGTATCTATCACTGTCACTATGATGATCTGCATCTATCACTGTCAAAGTCACTATGATGATCAGCATCTATCACTGTCACTGTCACTATGATGATCAGTATCTATCACTGTCACTGTCACTATTATGATCAGCATCTATCACTGTCACTGTCACTATGATGATCAGCATCTATCACTGTCACTATGATGATCAGTATCTATCACTGTCACTATGATGATCTGCATCTATCACTGTCACTGTCACTATGATGATCAGCATCTATCACTGTCACTGTCACTATGATGATCAGTATCTATCACTGTCACTATGATGATCAGTATATATCACTGTCACTGTCACTATGATGGTCAGCATCTATCACTGTCACTGTCACTATGATGATCAGTATCTATCACTGTCACTATGATGATCAGTATCTATCACTGTCACTATGATGATCAGTATCTATCACTGTCACTATGATGATCAGCATCTATCACTGTCACTATTACGATCAGCATCTATCACTGTCACTATGACAATCAGCATCTATCACTGTCACTATTACGATCAGCATCTATCACTGTCACTGTCACTATGATGATCAGCATCGATCACTGTCACTGTCACTATGATGATCAGCATCTATCACTGTCACTGTCACTATGACAATCAGTATCTATTGCTGTCACTATGACGATCAGTATCTATCATGGTCACTATGACGATCAGAATCTATCACTGTCACTGTCACTATGATGATCAGTATCTATCACTGTCACTGTCACTATGATGATCAGCATCTATCACTGTCACTGTCACTATGATGATAAGTATCTATTACTGTCACTATGATGATCAGCATCTATCACTGTCACTGTCACTATGATGATCAGTATCTATCACGGTCACTGTCACTATGATGATCAGCATCTATCACGGTCACTGTCACTATGATGATCAGCATCTATCACGGTCACTGTCACTATGATGATCAGCATCTATCACTGTCACTGTCACTATGATGATCAGTATCTATCACTGTCACTATGATGATCAGCATCTATCACTGTCACTGTCACTATGATGATCAGCATCTATCACAGTCACTGTCACTATGATGATCAGTATCTATCACAGTCACTGTCACTATGATGATCAGTATCTATCACTGTCACTGTCACTATGATGATCAGCATCTATCACTGTCACTGTCACTATTATGATCAGTATCTATCACTGTCAATATTACGATCAGCATCTATCACTGTCACTTTCACTCCCTGCCTATAGACAGAGACTAAAACAGGAAGCTCCCACTCTCAGGTCTGTTCAATGCTGGTCTGACCAATCTGATTCCACGCTTCAAGACTGCTTTGATCACGTGGATTGGGATATGTTCCGCATTGCGTCAAACAACAACATTGACGAATACGCTGATTCGGTAAGCGAGCGGACCAGGATGTCTTGCTTCGCCGATCAAGTGCATCGGCGATGTTGTACCCACAGCAACTATTAAAACATTCCCAAACCAGAAACTGTGGCTTGATGGCAGCGAAACTGAAAGCGTGAACCACTACTTTTCACCAGGGCAAGGTGACCGGAAACATGACCGAATACAAACAGTGTAAACAACATCTTTGCTAGCTTTGAGGACAATACAGTGCCACTGACACGGCCCGCTACCAAAACCTGCGGACTCTCCTTCACTGCAGCCGACGTGAGTAAAACATTTAAACGTGTTAACCCTCGCAAGGCTGCAGGCCCAGAGAGCATCCCCAGCCGCATCCTCAGAGCATACACAGACCATCTCGCTGGTGTGTTTACGGACATATTCAATCAATCCCTATCCCAGTCTGCTGTTCCCACATGCTTCAAGAGGGCCACCATTGTTCCTGTTCCCAAGAAAGCTAAGGTAACTGAGCTAAATGACTACCGCCCCGTAGCACTCACTTCCGTCATCATGAAGTGCTTTGAGAGACTAGTCAAGGACCATATCACCTCCACCCTACCTGCCACCCTAGACCCACTCCAATTTGCTTACCGCCCCAATAGGTCAACAGACGACGCAATCGCAACCACACTGCACACTGCCCTAACCCATCTGGACAAGAGGAATACCTATGTGAGAGTGCTGTTCATCGACTACAGCTCAGCATTTAACGCCATAGTATCCTCCAAACTCGTCATCACCCTGGGTCTCGACCCCGCCCTGTGCAACTGGGTACTGGACTTCCTGACGGGCCGCCCCCAGGTGGTGAGGGTAGGTAACAACATCTCCACCCCGCTGATCCTCAACACTGGGGCCCCACAAGGGTGTGTTCTGAGCCCTCTCCTGTACTCCCTGTTCACCCACGACTGCATGGCCATGCACGCCTCCAACTCAATCATCAAGTTTGCAGACGACACTACAGTGGTAGGCTTGATTACCAACAACGACGAGACGGCCTACAGGGAGAAGGTGAGGGCCCTCGGAGTGTGGTGTCAGGAAAATAACCTCACACTCAACGTCAACAAAACAAAGGAGATGATCGTGGACTTCAGGAAACAGCAGAGGGAGCACCCCCCTTTCCACATCGACGGGACGGTAGTGGAGAGGGTAGTAAGTTTTAAGTTCCTCGGCGTACACATCACGGACAAACTGAGTTGGTCCACCCACACAGACAGCATGGTGAAGAAGGCGCAGCAGCGCCTCTTCAACCTCAGGAGGCTGAAGAAATTTGGCTTGTCACCAAAAGCACTCACAAACCACCACCTGGTACGGCAACTGCTCCGCCCACAACCGTAATGCTCTCCAGAGGGTAGTGAGGTCTGCACAACGCATCACCTGGGGCAAACTACCTGCCCTCCAGGACATCTATACCACCCGATGTCACAGGAAGGCCATAAAGATCATCAAGGACAACATCCACCGAGCCACTGCATGTTCACCCCGCTATCATCCAGAAGGCGAGGTCAGTACAGGTGCATCAAAGCAGGGACCGAGAGACTGAAAAATAGCTTCTATCTCAAGGCCATCAGACTGTTAAACAGCCACCACTAAAATTGAGTGGCTGCTGCCAACATACTGACTCAACTCCAGCCACTTTAATAATGGAAAAATTGATGTAATTTTTTTTATCACTAGCCACTTTAAAAAATGCCACTTAATATAATGTTTACATACCCTACATTACTCATCTCATATGTATATACTGTACTCTATACCATCTGCTGCATCTTGCCATCTTTATGTAATACATGTATCACTAGCCACTTTAAACAATGCCATTTTTACATGTTTACATACCCTACATTACTCATTTCATATGTATATACTGTACTCGATACCATCTACTGCATCTTGCCTATGCCGTTCTGTACCATCACTCATTCATATATTTTTATGTACATATTCTTCATCCCTTTACAATTGTGTGTATAAGGTAGTTGTTGTGAAATTGTTAGGTTAGATTACTCGTTGGTTATTACTGCATTGTCGGAACTAGAAGCACAAGCATTTTGCTACTCTCGCATTAACAGTGGGTGGGGTTATATCCTTCCTGTTTGGCCCTGTCCGGGGGTATCATCGGATGGGGCCACAGTGTCTCCTGACCCCTCCTGTCTCAGCCTCCAGTATTTATGCTGCAGTAGTTTATGTGTCGGGGAGCTAGGGTCAGTTTGTTATATCTGGAGTACTTCTCCTGTCTTATCCGGTGTCCTGTGTGAATTTAAGTATGCTCTCTCTAATTCTCTCTTTCTCTCTTTCTTTCTCTCTCTCGGAGGACCTGAGCCCTAGGACCATGCCTCAGGACTACCTGACATGATGACTCCTTGCTGTCCCCAGTCCACCTGGCCGTGCTGCTGCTCCAGTTTCAACTGTTCTGCCTTATTATTATTGGACCATGCTGGTCATTTATGAACATTTGAACATCTTGGCCATGTTCTGTTATAATCTCCACCCGGCACAGCCAGAAGAGGACTGGCCACCCCTCATAGCCTGGTTCCTCAATTTTTGCAGGGAAAGAGATATAATCCCATATCCCCGTCTTCTTCCAGAGAGAACAAGGGAGGGGGTCATGAAACTTTCAACTGGACACTACTACAACACTGCACTGATATGTATAGGTTAACAAGTCCATACAGAAACATAAAATCTAAGTTTATTGGTCGCATACACAGATTTGCAGATGTTATCGCAAGGATCAATACAGGTTTAAGATTGAATCCTACTACACTGGCTCTGATGTTCGTCGGATGTGGCAGTGCTTGAAAACTATTACGAACTAGAAAGGGAAACCCAGACGTGAGCCTACCAGACGAGCTAAATGCCTTTTATGCTCGACTGTGTGATAACGCTCTCGGTAGCCGATGTGAGCAAGACCTTTAACAGGTCAACATTCACAAAGCCGCGGGGCCAGATGGATTACCAGGACGTGTACCCCGAGCATGAGCTGACCAACTGGCAAGTGTCTTCACTGACATTTTCAACCTCTCCCTGACTGAGTCTGTTATACCTACATGTTTCAAGCAGACCACCATAGTCCCTGTGCCCAAGGAAGCGAAGGTAACCTGTCAAAATGATTACCGCCCATAGCACTCACGTCAGTAGCCTTGAAGTGCTTTGAAAGGCTGGTCATGGCTCACATCAACAGCATCCTCCCAGATACCCTAGACCCACTCCAATTTGCATACCGCCCCAACAGATACAAAGATGACGCAATCTCAATCACACTCCACACTGTCCTTTCCCACCTGGACAAAAGGAACACCTATGTGAGAATGCTGTTCATTGACTACAACTCAGCGTTCAACACCATAGAGCCCATGAAGCTCATCACTAAGCTAAGGACCCTGGGACAAAACACCTCCCTCTGCAACTGGATCCTGGACTTCCTGACGGGCTGCCCCCAGGTAGTAAGGGTTGGCAACAACACATCTGCCACGCTGATCGTTAACACTGGGCCCCCCCAGGGGTGTGTACTTAGTCTCCTCCTGTACTCCCTGTTCACCCATGACTGCGTGGCCAAACACGACTCCAACCCCATCATTAAGTTTGCTGACGACACAACAGTGGTAGGCCTGATCACCGACAACAATGAGACAGCCTACAGGGAGGAGGTCAGAGACCTGGCAGTGTGGTGCCAGGACAACAACCTCTCCATCAACGTGAGCAAGACAAAGGAGCTGATCGTGGACTACAGGAAAAGGCAGGCCAAACAGGCCCCCATTAACATCAACGGGGCTGTAGTGGAGCAGGTCGAGAGTTTCCCATTCCTTAGTGTCCACATCACCAACAATCTATCAATCTATCAATCTATCTATCCGATCACTCCGAGACATTGAGAGCACTGGTTGCATCACTGCATGGTATGGCAACTGCTCGGCATCTGATTGTAAGGCGCTACAGAGGGTAGTGCGTACGGCCCAGTACATTGCTGGGACCAAGCTTCCTGCAATCCATGACCTATATAATTGGCAGTGTCAGAGGAAAGACCATAAAATTGTCAAAGACTCCAGTCACCCAAGTCATGGACTGTTTTCTCTGCTACCGCACTCCAAGCGATACTGGAGCTCCAAGTCCAAGTGTTTATTATCTATGCATAGTCAGTTCACTCCTACCTACATGTACAAATGACCTCTAACCTGTACCCCACACTGACTCGGTACCGGTACCCCCTGTATATAGCCTCGTTATTGTTATTTTATTGTGTTACTTTTTATTATTTTTTACTTTAGTTTATTTGGGAAATATTTTCTTAACTCTTCTTGAACTGCACTGTTGGTTAAGGGCTTATAAATAAGCATTTCACGGTAAGGTCTACACTTGTTGTATTCGGCGCATGTGACAAATAAAGTTTGCTTGTGTTTCTAGCTCCAACAGTGCAGTAATACAAAATAAATACAATTTTTAAAATACACACATACACTGAATAATGTGTGCAGCACACACACATGCGCACACAGGCATGCAGGCAGGCAGGCATCACACATAATCTCACCTCAGAAATGTTTATTCTAGGTTCAAGGAGTTTACTCATTCAGCATATGCACATACGCCCACACACACGTGCTAAGGGCATATTCAGACCATATAGAGAAAATGGATGTAGTGGGTTTGTATGTAGTGTATTAACCCTCAGGCTCAACGTTAACAGATTTGGTCGTCGATCAGTAGAAAAACTCCACTTTAACCTCAGTGACAAACTCTGGAGTCAATAGACCATGACAGAGAGAAGAAATAGGGAGCTTGTTTATTTTTCATTGACTGTTCATCAGTGTGTGTGCGTGCATCTGTCTGTGTGTGTGTGTGTGTGTGTGTGTGTGTGTGTGTGTGTGGCAGCATTCCTCTCTCTCGGACTGTAATCTGACTGTATTAATCTGTTGTTTGAACTCTTTAAGCACAGACTGTCTATCACATCTGCTCTCTTCACCCTTCTAAAGCTCTGCTATTTATAAATCCTCCCTCATACTCTCTCTTTCCTCTTTCCTTTCGATCTGTCATTGGAATGCAATTCCTCCAGCAGAACCTAGTTCTAGTTCTTCCCAATCCTCCAGAACAGTATATCCATCCTCTCCTTCTGCCAAAAATATCCTTTGAAAATTCTCAATTTTTTTCTCCAAACGCAAAACGCAAACTCGGCCTTGGTTCTCTTTTGTTCTCACTCACCAGCTGGGAAAGCACTTCATTGGAATGTAAATAGTCATATAGTCAGCAGTTTCTGAGGTTCCATAGCACTGTTAATATCGAACCATTACCATCAAACCATTACCACTAACTACACTCCAGTGGAAAAAAATGATGGTACAGAACATTCCATAAAATCGAATGAAGATGAACGATGTACACACACACCTACACCTATGTACACACACCTACACCTATATACACACATCTACACCTATATACACACATCACCACAGACAAACTGGTAGCAGTACCAGGATATAAAGACAGTCAATGTGCAGCACATTCTGACTGAGGGAAACAGAGCGAAAGTGACATGAGCACATGGACTCCAAATTCATAGCAATTCAGTAAATGAAAAATAGCACTGACAATGGTAGTATAACTACATTCCTGGTGAATCCTATGCACATGGGTGGGGGAGGATTTGAGACGAACATGAAAGAAATGTCCAGAACATCACTCAGAAGATGAGAAAGATGAGAGGGAGGATAGGTTAAGGGATAGAAGGAACGAAGAGAAGGGAGGTAAAGTCAGTCCTACCTGCTGTGTGTCGTCTCCCATCCAACCAGAGCAAGGCATCGGGAGAGACACAATGAAGGGAGGAAAGGATGGAGCGGTAGAGAGAGAGACAAAGAATAGGCAAAATCCCAGTCCTTGCGTCATCTGAGAAAATTGGCAGATTAATAAAACAGCTTGGATCTCTGAGTCCCCTCGCTTGCTCCTTACTCTCTCTCCCTCACTCTCTCTATTTCTAGTTCTCTTTATGCTTCTTTTCTTCTCCCTCGCTGAATTCCTAAGTTGAGTTGTTCCTCAAGGTCAGCGTCTAGTGATAGACTACTAGCTCCTGATCAGCTGCATTACAGCCACTAGCTTTCCCTTGTTTTGGTTCTTTTAAGTGCTCATTTGGAAAGAACTTTGGGCTGATAATACACAAATAAATGTTTATTGTCACTATAATCATTACCATAGAGAGTGAGAGCAGGCTTTGGAGGGAGGGAGACAAAGTGAGAGAATGATTTAGAGAGAGAATTGAGCTAGCAGTAAGACACAGTTGAAAGAGAGTGGGAGTGAGGTTTCGTCCCAATATTCTCTCCTTCCACCTGAAGTGTGCACTTGATCACTACTCCCGACAAATTTAAAAGTAATGTATTGGAGTAGGCACGCTAGAGGGAGTTTCCATATACCAGTCATTTCCTCATAAATCCATGAAGGGATGTGAACAAGTGCACACTTCTGGAGAAAGGAGAGATTATTAAGATGCAGAGTTACCTCATACTCATTAGTCATGTCAATCAATGGCTAACTCTTGACTTCTGATGCATCCAGGTGTACCTCCACCCTTCCACTTGGGGGCAGTAAAGGGCAGGGAAACATTGATTCTACCTTCGCTAGTAGGTACGTAGAAGATAGAAGTTGCCCTTAATCACAGATCAGGATCAGTTACCCCATACTCCAATCATGAATCGAAGTTTGATTTGCATTTGAGCATCAGATGTACAATAATATCTATAATAACGCTGAAATTAATGATACAGCAAAAGTTATGTAATTGCGTACTAGCATTTTATTACAGAAATGGAATAAGGAACCGTCCCTATTGTGTTATTTAAAAAAACACTCTGAGATATTACTATGCAATTAATGTGAAATAGCCATGATGTCAGTAGTGTTACTGAACAGACCAAGCACTATGTCAACCAAGCACTATGTCAACCAAGCACTATGTCAACCAAGCACTATGTCAGCGTTATTAAAGCAGTGTGTGCTACATTCTGTCTTGTGCTACATAATAACAAGTCCGTGACAATGACAGTGTAACAAGGTACAAGGGATAAGGATAATGACAGGGTGATGTAAGTAAGCGCATCACAGAAACCCCTGACCTCTGCTCTGTATTCATACACACGTACATGCAATGTCACATGGCTGACACACCTTCTGACACAGAGACACACAAATCCTCTGCCACATGCAAAGATACACACACAAACCTCCTACAACACACACAAACACACACACACACGAACCGTCTACACACACACACACACACACACACACACACACACACACACACACACACACACACACACACACACACACACACACACACCCTGTCCTGTGGGACTGACAGATGGAAAGGGGCAGAGGAACAGAACAGGGACAGAGGCTTGTGGAATTGGGCCTGTCCTTCCTTTGTGCAGTGGGTACGCTGTAAGTCTATCCTCTACTAATTGCCAGAGCGGTTCACATACAAAGTCTGCCTGTGAAACCCTATACTGCCGGGTGTCGTTCGGTGAGTAAAGTTTACAATGTGTAACAATGTTCCTCTGGCAGAAAGAGAGAGGGAGAAAAGACAGATGGATAAGGGGATGGAGAGAAAAGGCCTTGAGATGTACGCATAAGGGAGAAGTGGAGATGCATAAGGGAGAGATAGAATCGAGGTACAAACATGAAGATACATCATATTTTGCATTGATACCGTTATGAGTGAGAATCAACTGTCAACTACAGTATATACAGATATAGGATCTTAATTTGATCACCCTGTTGCAGGAGAACTTGTAGTGTATTTGAGGTTTAAAAAGACTTCTGAAGTTTGTAATTTCCACTTAGAAATTTCACACTTGATTTTGACTTACGAAAAATACACTGCTCAAAAAAATATAGGGAACACTTAAACAACACAATGTAACTCCAAGTCAATCACACTTCTGTGAAATCAAACTGTCCACTTAGGAAGCATCACTGATTGACAATAAATTTCACATGATGTTGTGCAAATGGAATAGACAACAGGTGGAAATTATAGGCAATTAGCAAGACACCCAAAATAAAGGAGTGGTTCTGAAGGTGGTACCACAGACCACTTCTCAGTTCCTATGCTTCCTGGCTGATGTTTTGGTCACTTTTGAATGCTGGCGGTGCTTTCACTCTAGTGGTAGCATGAGATGGAGTCTACAACCCACACAAGTGGCTCAGGTAGTGCAGCTCATCCAGGATGGCACATCAATGCGAGCTGTGGCAAGGTTTGCTGTGTCTGTCAGCGTAGTGTCCAGAGCATGGAGGCGCTACCAGGAGACAGGCCAGTACATCAGGAGATGTGGAGGAGGCCGTAGGAGGGCAACAACCCAGCAGCAGGACCGCTACCTCCGCCTTTGTGCAAGGAGGAGCAGGAGGAGCACTGCCAGAGCCCTGCAAAATGACCTCCAGCAGGCCACAAATGTGCATGTGTCTGCTCAAACGGTCAGAAACAGACTCCATGAGGGTGGTATGAAGGCCCGACGTCCACAGGTGGGGGTTGTGCTTACAGCCCAACACCGTTTGGCATTTGCCAGAGAACACCAAGATTGGCAAATTCGCCACTGGCGCCCTGTGCTCTTCACAGATGAAAGCAGGTTCACACTGAGCACATGTGACAGACGTGACAGAGTCTGGAGACACCGTGGAGAACATTCTGCTGCCTGCAACATCCTCCAGCATGACCGGTTTGGCAGTGGGTCAGTCATGGTGTGGGGTGGCATTTCTTTGGGGGGCAGCACAGCCCTCCATGTGCTCGCCAGAGGTAGCCTGACTGCCATTAGGTACCGAGATGAGATCCTCAGACCCCTTTTCCACTTTAATTTTGAGTGTGACTCCAAATCCATGGGTTGATACATTTGATTTCCATTGATGATTTTTGTGTGATTTTGTTGTCAGCACATTCAACTATGTAAAGAAAAAAGTATTTAATAAGAATATTTCATTCATTCAGATCTAGAATGTGTTATTTTAGTGTTTCCTTAATTTTTTTGAGCAGTGTATATTAAGCGTGGATAATATTTCCCATTTCCTGTTCCTGCAGGATTATTTTCCTGCTGTGGCAAACTGTCTCAAATTAAGATCCTACATCTGTAGCGTGGGTTGCCAGATAATGAATGTAATGCAGAGCCCTCTCTCCCCTCAGCTCTAGTTTCTCTCCCATTCAAACCTGTTTCTCATTAAGGATTAAACTGAAGTTAGTCCTCTGTTCCCATAATTAAGACATTCCTTACATCCAACTCCTCAGATTTTTTGAAATTCCCCTAGCTCTCTCACTCTCCCACACTTTCTCCCAAAGGTGAATATCACATACAGGATATAGACTTTCTGTGTGTTCGTGTAGCTGTGTTAAATGTTTTTATGAGTGAGTATGTGTATAAATGTTTTAATGAGTTTGTGTGTGTGTGTGTGTGTGTGTGTGTGTGTGTGTGTGTGTGTGTGTGTGTGTGTGTGTGTGTGTGTGTGTGTGTGTGTGTGTGTGTGTGTGTGTGTGTGTGTGTGTGTGTGTGTGTGTGTGTGTGTGTGTGTGTGTGTGTGTGTGTGTGTTTCAGTGGCGGCTCCTCGGAGGAGAAAGGGGTGGACTGTGAATTTCATAAAAATGAAAATAGTGAAACATTAAGAAAGTTATCCTTTTTAGATAAAACTATACTAAATGTTACCATATGTAACATTTATATGTTGTCCATCCAAACAAAGGATCAGAGAAAGATTGCATAAGCTACAGTTAACAATAGCACTGCAGTGCATAAAATGTGATGAGTAGTTGACTCAAAGAGGAGAAAGACAATAGTTGAACAGTTTTGAACAAATTAATTTTTTCAAAAATGCTGGAGAAAGAGCAGAGACAAAGAGAGGGAGAGAAATGTTGTTGTATTTCGTTGTATACATAGAGGAACTATATTAATGTAGCTAGCTGCCTAAGGCTATCCAACACTTCCAATTCAAGGTAAGCCACTGGTGTAACTGCTAAACTGATTGCTGTACACTAATGCATGATTGTACACATGGATTGGATTGATAGTAGCTATGTTGACTATGACATTAGCTAATATGGTGACAACTTTGTATGTTGTGTGCAGTGATTATGGTATGAAGGTTTGACTTGGAGAGGTTTTGTCCACAAGGGAAGGGAAAATGTGAGAGGAGGAGAGGACGTAGATGTGATGATGCTGTTTGTATGGTTGCTATGAAAGTGAACTGTGTGATCAGGGATGTATTAATTCCGCCAATTCTGTTGCAAAACATTTCTTAAACGGAAGCAAACGCAACAAAACGGTGATGGACCTACCTGAATTTGTCCAATAGAAACTCTCGTTTTAGTTGCAAAACGTAACGTTTTGAAAATCGTTTGGACTAATGACTACACCCTAGATCAGCTAAAGTGTGCAAGGCGGTATTGAATGTGTCACTGTCTGTCACCTTGATTACTCCAATATGTCTCTTGACCTGTGCACCTGTTATGAACGTTCATTTGTAGGCTAGGTTGTAGCAACCTCATGATGGGTATAGGGCAAATTTCAGTATCATTCAGTAGCCTAAACCTATCACTGTTACACTGAACTGGGTGGATGGAATATGAATGACAGACAGTCATTCAATATTCTGTAATAGAAATAAGGCCATGATCATTTAAAAAAAATAAGTCATCCTATCTAATGTTAAACGGCACCGACCACCACTGGTGTGTTAGTGTGTAGGCTATGTCTGGTCTGCTTTGGAACCCCATCACACAGCCTCTCTGACCCTCCCTTTCCTGTGAAATTCAATTTCAGGCTTGAGTGATTATTCCTCAGATATGTCTGCATTATGGTCAGACGTCTGTGTAGCAGAGCTCACTTACTGCTGGGGGGCGAGGTGAGATGCTCCCCCCTCTCTCCTCCCTACCTCCACCCAGACAGAGCCAGTCACACATTCATCATGAGATAGTATCCCCCCATCCCCTCAGTGAGCCGACCCTTTACCTCCGTGCCACAGAGGCAGGGTAGTACCGTGGCCGGTGAGGGTGACTGGGGCGTTTCCAGGAGTCGCAGGCTAATTGGGTCAGATTGCGGTGAGTGGAGCATTACGCCTGAAATTGGAAACACATGTGGCCGCTCTTCGTACCCAAGTCTGAAAAAGAGGAGGAACGGGGGATGGTGAGGTTCATGAAGAGAGAGTTTAGATGTAGTAAGAGAGTGAGAGTTGAGGAGAGAATGTGAATGAAGGAGAAAGGGGGAATAGTGAGATGTGAGGAGATAAAGTGGAAAGACATGGAAAGAGAGAGGCAGAGAGACATTACATTATAGTGGGCGGGTTAGAGAGAGTAGGGGGAGAAGGAATGAGAGTTAATGAAAGATTGACACAGCCTGGGGGAAAGGGTGAGTTCAATAATTGAAGTTAAGTCTGACGCATCTGCCTTCATGCCCCTGGTCTCTGGTGGGGGGCAATCAGACTGTGTAACCTCCACCCTGACAGCTCGGCTATTTGCAATAATTGCCACAATTACACTGATATTTGGCTGAGGTAAAATTGACGGGATATTCATTGCCATAGTAATAAATCCATGTTTGATGACATTTTGTGTGAGGAAGAGAAAGATAGACTGTTGAATCTGAAACATTAGGGTTTATTTGGAATTAGATAGACACAGTCTAGGGGTGTATCAGATGATGTTGGTGCATTTCCAGTTTAAAATGTTTCTGTTTTTGGAGGTTATTGGATTGGTGCAAATTGCAATAACATGATTGCATTGTTATGTTTGTTTGTTAATTATTGATGCCAATTAGCTACATGTTGTAACGGAATTCCTCTTCTTCAGAGGAGGAGTAGCAAGGATCAGACCAATGTGCAGCGTGGTAAGTGTCCATAATGATATATTTAATAAATCAACTGAACAAAATAACAAAAGTACAAACAAACAACCGAAACAGTTCCGTATGGTGAAAACACTAACACAGGATACAACCACCCACAAAACACAATAGAAAACAGGCTACCTAAATATGGCTCCCAATCAGAGACAACGACTGACACCTGCCTCTGATTGAGAACCATACTAGGCCAAACACATAGAAATATAACAGAACAAAACATAGAAAAACAACATCGAATGCCCACCCCAACTCACGCCCTGACCAACTAAAATAAAGACATAAAAAGGAAGTAAGGTCAGAACGTGACACATGTACACGAGATGAATGAAAGACCAATGGATCACGAGAGTCATTTATTTATTTATGACATTTCATGTGTCTGTGTGTGCATTTTAAAATGTGCCATGTATTTAAGCAGCACGGTCTCTACATCTATTAGCAGAGAATGTTTGGATAATGTGATGTGTGTTTCATGTGACAGATAAATGCTCCAGGTGAAAGGGTGTAAAAAAGAAGAAGAAGAAGCTATATCTGTGCCTATTGATGTGGTTCTGAGAGAGAGAGAGAGAGAGAGAGAGAAATAACTTTTGTCCCTACATTTGTGTGTGTTGACCTTACTCTCACCGTCTTTGTTTGACTGTCATCTCTGTCAATACCTTGCTAACTCTCTCTCACTCTCCCTCTCTCACTGATGTAACCTCGGGCAGAAATATCTAAGTGTGCACAAAACAAGTTCAGACAAAAAAGCAGAGAGAGAATGGTGGGAGGGTTCCAAGGACTGCCACTTTTAGGGAGGAATGCCATGAGGGAGACACCAGGGAAGAACAGCAAAGAGGGTGAGGATATGAAGAGGTAATAACATCCACATCTGATTTCAGGGCTGCTCCTGGATGTGTGAGAGACTGAGTGTATTTGATGGAGTGTGTGCGGCTGTGCGCATGTGTGTGTTGGGGGGAAAACAGTAGCAGTCAGTCACAGAGTGCTATCTATCAACATCCCTTTAGGTCTGACTGTATTGACAGTGGTAAGTACCCCCATCTTTGAGTGAGTTCTGCATTTTAGCTAGTTCCACTATACACAACTGACCCGTTTAGCAGTTGGAGTTTGAAAAGTTCTTTTCATTCTCCCCCTCTTTCTCTGTCTCCTTTTCTGTCCCCATCTCTCCCATCCCAAAAGTCTTTCATGAGCAGTCTCACAGGGGCAGGGTTGTAACACAAGCCTCCTCTCTTTTGTCTCCATTCTTTTCCTTATCCTTTCATCTTTTTAAACATTCATGGAAAAAAGGTTTTAGTGAGATGGAAACCACTACCTTGGTAAAGAAAGAAAGAGTGTCTGAGAGACGCAGACACAGGGAAAAGGTAAAGCCTTCCTCTGCTCATCTACCAATTTATGGTTTCCTTTTCAACAACAAACTTCAAGGTGGACTGACTCAGTGGACGCGCTGTTCTCCAAGGTTAAAAGAACATAGGCTACATACTCAGCTGGCGCGAAGACCCATCTAGATGAACTGTCTGTCATAACTCCACTGTCTTCACAGTAGCCTAGGTCTCAGCTCTCAGCCATGGTTTCATCTTCACCAGTTTCTTGTCGAGTCGGCCAAACCTCAAATGTTGGCCTAAAGACCTACACAGTAGCCTAGTATACTAGACATGCGGTCTGGTATATGTCAACTATCTTCAAACAATCAGAAGATAGCTGTCCAAAGTCATCCAAACACCTCAAATTGTGATTAGGTACAGTATTTACAGGTAGGTTATGATGTGTTATATGCACTAGTTAACCTGACTCATACTCATCCGCACCCAACATGTCCCACCTCATCCAATTACCTCAAATTGTGATTAGGTACAGTACTTATAGGTATGTTATGATGTGTTATACGTATTAGACAGTAGGCCTAGACAGTAGGCCTAGACAGTAGGCGAGTTATGAACCTTAACCCAGTTTAGCCTCATGATTTCCCAGGGAAAGGAAGGCTGAGGTAAAGGTAAATCATTGCTTAAATGAATATATTAAATCTATAATACTGTTTTTCTTCATCCCTAATAACCAGCAGTTAGGCTGTTTGGGGCTATACTTTTTCTATTGAGAAAACTTGGCATTCGATATCCTTCTCACAGATGTTCCTCGTCCTGTTGTTTCTTCTGTGCTTTCTTTCCCCCTCTGTCCTTTACCCCCTTCAAAAAACTCGCTCGCCTCATCTTGTCCTCCCTCTCCTCCGCTCCAAAAGCAACCAGAAGCTATTCGCGTTTAGGCTACAGGCGGAGTTTTTGAGAACTGGGAAGAATTTGACAAACTTTGTTGATCCCAACGTAGCCTAAACGGACCGCAGCGCTTCGCTGCCAGTCGTTATAGAGACATCGATTAGTTTACTGTGTATGTCGACTTCAATTTAAATAAGTTAGAGTTCCTCTTTTTATGGAATATGAAGAACAACGTCAGGAGGATGAGATCTTGACCGAATCATGCATAGATATGTCTTTTTTCTTTTATCAAACTTCACGTTGTCTGTCTTGTTTAAAGCGCGGTTAGGACGGAGCGGTTTTTGCATATTTATTTTTTCTTCCCATCGTTTTTTAAAATGATTGTTGTTTAATTCAAACGGACATGGCTAACTGATATAATAGACATTTTTTGTGACGTGGGAAGTTAATTTGAATTGAATATGAAAACGTAACTTTTCCATGTAAACCAATATTGAGAGTTTTCCACTTCGCCACTTTTCCATGTAAACCAATATTGAGAGTTTTCCACTTCGCCAACTCTCTCGGACAATTAGTCTATAACCAATGTGGTGTCAACTGGAAGGACGCGTGGTCCGGATCTCACCTAAACGGTACACATTTACTTGTCGTGTCCATTTTACAAACTGCAATTCATGTATATGTTAATTTATTTGCATATGTATTAACACGAGCTATGGACACTTTCGGTTAATACATCTTCTGTTGGGTTTGCCACAGCGCATTATTGGATAGCCTAATTTAATTCTCCACTGTTTTTTTTCTTTCACAAGTATTCAGATATGATAATAGGCTACATATAACCTAATCCTAATCTGCAGGTGTATGCTCGAGATCACAGAAATTGACAGGTCATCAGGCCAATTGATCAATAATCTACTGAAATCTTGCCGATAGTCTACTTTGTGTGAATTTTGGAGATTTAGGTTGTTGTTTACCTCTTGTGTTAAAAGTAATTAATGACATTAAGTGCATAATGTCCCTGAAAAATTAGACTACTATGATTATGTCCCTTTACCAGTAGCAGAGTGCATTAAAGCCACAATCCTGAGTATGTGTTTCAGCCCAACAGCAGACCCTCACTTGGTTTGGTAGGAAGCTGAGAGATGGGGTTTAGGAAATGTAACCACTCTCGTATTCATAGTGGGGCTTTGAATGCAAGTACTGACAATCTATTGCATGCATGGTAGTTTAAAACATTTTCCAGGAATACATTGTTTGTTTACTGAAGTAAATAAGGCCTACTGTTGTGTTGTGATGGAGTAAGAAGACAGTTATATTAAACTCATGAGGAATAATACATTATATACAAGAATCAATGGTTATATCATTCATTGAAATAAAAATAACCAAAGAACAGCAGGAAATCTTCCAGATGATGCTTTTAATTTGCCGTGCAAACGTGGCCCTTTGCATGTAAATAATACAATGTGCACCACCTTCAGTTGGTTAAACGCTTAAGGAAAACGTTCTGTGGTTTTCAACGCCGATTAGGTAAGAACATGGTACCATATGGAATGTTTCCTTCATGGAGCCTCCCTTCTGGTAGACAGCTTAATTCACACTGCACTGCTGCTCTCCTTTCTTCCTATGGTCAGATTGACTGGCATTTATCCTTTGGGTCAGTGCCTGATTAGATTTGACAGGTCCTTGCATATTTATGTTTATGCTGTGTGTGTGTGCTTTTTTGTGTGTGGGGTGTGTGTATCCTAACGAAAAATGTATCAACCCCTACAAAAAAATGTCCATTATTTATAATCCACCTAATAATTCACATTTTGTGTTTCTACAGGATTATTTTCCTGCTACAGCAAACTGGCTCAAATTAAGATTATGTGTGTGTGTGTGTGTGTGTGTGTGTGTGTGTGTGTGTGTGTGTGTGTGTGTGTGTGTGTGTGTGTGTGTGTGTGTGTGTGTGTGTGTTTGCGTGCGTGCACGCGTGTGTGTGTGAACTGAATGTGAACTGTGAACTGAAAAAGCTGTAAACAGAGCCAAGGCCAGAGAGAGCCCAGGGTAGATACCCAGTTAGACTAAAGCGTGGAATGACACAATCATAGAATCCTAATTAATGGGCTGTTTGCACAGAATGACCGCTAACCACTGTTACGTGTTCAAAACTCATGAGCACAAGGCTTTTACTCCGTCTCAGGCCATACAGAGACAGAGAAAAACAAAGACAAACAACCTGCTGTAGTGTTTCCTCTGCTCTAGGCACAGCAGGTGTCACAGGCGTGAAGTTGACCTCTGTCACAGTTAGGCTATGAAGAAGTCTACACATTGCACTGACTAATCTGGTCTATGGACGGATTATTTCAGTACACACACACACACATGTCCATAAGGTTACGTGTTGACTCCAAAGAGATATGATTATCCCGACTGGTCTGGGCCTTGACATAATGAATCATCTCAGACGGACAAATGGACATCCGGCCCATTAACCACACATGAAGCGGATTAGTTGTTAACAGGATAATTGCACAGTAGCCACTGCCAGGTGTGGAGCCAGCTTAATGGAATTCTCTTCTCACTGTTTCCTAACAGAGCCTCCCAGACTAATTCTAGCTTCCCAGTCTCATTCCTCTCCATCCTCTCTCACTCCTCCTTCTCTGTCATTTCATACCAACAATATACTTCTCAGGTAACCATCTAAAAGATAAGTCAAACCAACAACCTTAAGGCACCTATCCCTAATCACCAGGTTTATTTGTGAGATTTAGGCCTAGCTGTAAGTTGTATGTATGACTTTGTTGTAGCAGTGTTATGTTGTGTCTGTTTATTTGAAGAGAATTTTTTTAAATTGTGTGTTTTTGAACTGTTGGGCAGTTTGGTTTTCTGTAGGAACTTGGGGGAGTGTTTTGGTTTGGAGTCAGAAGGTTTGTTTTGACAGGGTTTGGGGTTTGGAGTGTTCGTTTGGATAATGTTTGGAGGTTTTGTAAATTAGTTGGGGAAATCTTGTGTTTTCTTATAGTTTTGAATCTGTGGTTTTGGGATGTTTTTTCTATAGACCGAGTGTGTTCGTTTGGGGGATTGGGATCTATTCATTTGTGAGATTGTTTGAGATTTGCTGGTTGGGACAGTGTTTTGGTCTTATCCAGACAGCTGAGGAGTGAGGAGGTCCTTGTCTGGCCATGCAGGGAGTGTAAATGGCGCGTGTCATTGTAGCAAATGGACCATGATGATGAAAAGCTCCTGTGCCACAGAGTACACTGATATGGTCTCTAGCGCGTGTGTCTGCCTGCCTGTCTGGTGTGTGTTCTCAGAAAAGCTTACAACCAACTCTTCCACTAAACACACACACAGCCTTAAAAGGTTGTTTTATATACATGATGTCCATTTATAAAAATACATGGGGATCGTAATGCCACTGATTGAATAACTGACTGTTGTTCACCTCTCTCTGTCTCTGTCTCTCTGTCTCTGTCTCTGTCTCTGTCTCTGTCTCTGTCTCTGTCTCTGTCTCTGTCTCTGTCTCTGTCTCTGTCTCTGTCTCTGTCTCTGTCTCTGTCTCTGTCTCTCTCTGTCTGTGTTGTCTGTTGCCACATGTCTGTTGTCTGTTGCCACATGGCACAGTGCATGTTCATCTATAATTGACAGTGCTCTTCTGCAGCTCACCATCTGTCTGGGCTGGAACTAACCAGAACCCAGAATGGCACTTCAGGACACTTTATTTGCATACAGCACACAGCACACCTGTGTTTACGAACTTATGGATGGCCCTGTGCCAATAAGAGAAAAGAGGAAACGAGTCCTTTGATGTGATTTGTGTATCACCAGGGAACGAGGCCCACAGCATGCAAGCATAAATGCATGACTGATGCGTCATCTAATGTCCCTGGTTCTTTTACTAATCACTACTGCATTGTGTACCAGGTGTGGTCAGGTGTAGTGAATCTCCTGTCATTTCTCTTTCTCTCACTGTATCTTTCTTTCTCCCTCTCTGTCTTTCTCTCTCACCTATCTATCTATCTATCTATCTATCTATCTATCTATCTATCTATCTATCTATCTATCTATCTATCTATCTATCTATCTATCTATCTATCTATCTATCTATCTATCTATCTATCTATCTATCTATCTATCTATCTATCTATCTATCTATCTATCTATCTATCTATCTATCTATCTATCTATCTATCTATCTATCTATCTATCTATCTATCTATCTATCTATCTATCTATCTATCTATCTATCTATCTATCTATCTATCTATCTATCTATCTATCTATCTATCTATCTATCTATCTATCTATCTATCTGTCTGTCTGTCTGTCTGTCTGTCTGTCTGTCTGTCTGTCTGTCTGTCTGTCTGTCTGTCTGTCTGTCTGTCTGTCTGTCTGTCTGTCTGTCTGTCTGTCTGTCTGTCTGTCTGTCTGTCTGTCTGTCTGTCTGTCTGTCTCTCTATCTATCTCTCTATCTCTCTATCTCTCCCTTTCTCAGTCTCCCCCTCTCCCTCCCTTTCTCAGTCTGTTGTCTGGTCTGGGGACACCTGAAGTTAGCAGTAAACCCAAATCACAGACATTCTGAGCATTCTACCCTTTTAAACTCTTTCTAAATGTCCTCCTTCCCTTTTTCACACAATAACAGATAAATAGAAGTGACACATGACTCCGTCTTGGAAGTGGGTTCATCTTTTTCTGGGTGGAGGCCATATGCTCTCTCAGAGGAATCCTCATAATCATGGTTGACTAGTCCTACACGATGTGTGACACCATCATGATATGCCACATATGTAGCAGGCCTCTTCAGACAAAACGCGAACCAGAGGAAGGCATGTGTTCTTGCTGTACTGATCAGTGTTTCCCTTATATTCCTTTAACAGTGGCGCATAGCCGCTGCTAAATTGTTGGCGCCAAGTTCAGAGTGACAAGTTCAGAGCGACAAGTTATAACAAGTTACATATCTTCCTCAGATTCTCATCAGATCTTCCAAGAAACCTCCCAGGTAACTAGCTAGCTAGTTTGTAATCCTGGAAGTGCAGCCAACCATAGAAATAGAGGATTCTAGTGCCCAAAATCATCAACCCTTACAAAAATGTCCATTAATTATAATCCACATAATCATTTACATTTCCTGTTGCTGCAGGATTCTTTTCCTGCTGTAGCAAATTGGCTCAAATTAAGATTCTACATATGTAGATGTATGTAATAATTATTATACAGCAACTTTACGCCAGCTAAATTATTTTTAGGGTTCATATAGAATTGGTTGGTGATGTCATTGAGGTCATGAGATAAAAGGAAACTGTCCTCGATTTTCAGAAGAGTTCTAAAGGAAGTGAACATAATTACATTTTGGAGTAGAATGTCCTTTCAAAAAGTCTTTAATGTTACACTTTTACATGAAACTGCCAATCCAATGCCATAGTTGATATACTAATATGACATTGAAGCTCAGTCAATAGATTATTATTGTAGTACCATATTATCTTGAAAACGTATCAAGTTGAATATGATGGTCTGCTTTGCCCTCTGGTGGCAGGTGTGAGTGAGAGGATAGAGGATCGGGGAATTGGTTAAAACCACATTTTATTGGTCACATACACGTGTTCGGCAGATGTTATTGCGGGTGTAGTGAAATGCTTGTGTATCTAGCTACAACAGTGCAGTAATATCTAACAAGTAATATCTAACCATTTCGCAACAATACAAACAATACACACAAATCCAAAGTAAAGGAATGGAATTAATAATAAATAAATATTTGGACAAGCAATGTCAGAGCGGCATAGACTAAGATACAGCATAATAGAATAGAATACAGTATATACATATGAGATGAGTAATGCAATATGTAAACATTATTAAAGTGGCCAGGGATTTCAAGTCTATGTATATAGGGCAGCAGCCTCTAAGGTGCTACTGATGGCTACAGTATTTAACAGTCTGATGGCCTTGAGATAGAAGCTGTTTTTCAGTCTCCCGGTCCCAGCTTTGATGCACATGTACTGACCTCGCCATCTGGATGATAGTGGGGTGAACAGGCAGTGACTCGGGTGGTTGTTGTCTTTGATTATCATTTTTGGCCTTCCTGTGACATCTGGTGCTGTAGGGCAGGTAGTTTGCCCCTGGTGATGCGTTGGGCAGACCGCACCACCCAACTGCATGCGGTGCAGTTGCCGTACCAGGTGATGATACAGCCCGACAGGATGCATCTGTAAAGGTTTGTGAGGGTTTTAGGTATCATGCCAAATTTGTTCAGCCTCCTGAGGTTGAAGAGGCGCTGTTGTGCCTTCTTCACTACAATGTCTGTGTGGGTGGACCAATTCAGTTTGTCAGTGACGTGTACGCCGAGGAACTTGAAGCTTTCCACCTTCTCCACTGCGGTCCCGTCAATGTGGATAGGGGGTGCTCCCACTGCTGTTTCCTAAATTACACAATCAGCTTTGTTTTGTTGACATTACGTGAGAGGTTATTTTCCTGGCACCACCCTCCCAGGGCCAACACCTCCTCCCTGTATGCTGTCTCGTCATTGTTGGTAATCAGTCCTACTACTGTTGTGTTGTCTGCAAACTTGATGATTGAGGTGGAGGTGTGCATGGCCACGCAGTCATGTGTGAACATGGAGTATAAGAGGGGGCTGAGCACACACCCTTTTGGGGCCCCTGTGTTGAGGATCAGTGAAGTGGAGGTGTTGTTTCCTACCTTCAAACCTGGGGGCCCCAAGCTTAATGATGAGCTTGGAGGGTACTATGGTGTTGAATGTTGAGCTATAGTTAATGAACAGCATTCTTATGTAGGTATTCCTCTTGTCCAGATGTTATAGGGCAGTGCGATGGCGATTGCATCATCTGTGGATCTATTGGGGCGGTAAGCAAATTTAAGTGGATGATATGATCCTTGACTAGTCTCTCAAAGCACTTTATGATGACATAATTGAGTGCTACGGGGCGATAGTCATTTAGTTCAGTTACCTTTGCTTTCTTGGGTACAGGAACAATGGTGGACATGTTGAAGGAAGTGGGGACAGCCGACTGGGATAGGGAGAGTTTGAATATGTCCGTAAACACTCCAGCCAGCTGGTCTGCACATGCTCTGAGGACACGGCTTGGGATGCGGTCTGGGCCGGCAGCCTTACAAGGGTTAACATGCTTAAAAGTCTTACTCAAGTTAGCCACGGAGAAGGAGAGCCCACAGTCCTTGGTAGCGGGCCACGTCGGTGGCACTGTGTTATCCTCAAAGCGTGCGAAGAAGGTGTTTAGCTTCTCTGGAAGTACTAGGGAAGCGGTTAAAGGTTTCTCTGGTATCACTCATCATTCATCATTGTGTTCAAAGGAGGTTGTGATGCAAACCTTCAGAGAATTGGCCAAGGGCCAGGATTTTCTGGAGCTTTTGAGAAGAAAAACTCTTCTTCAAGTATTTCTGGTTTCACTTTTTTATGTTTCCAAGTCTAAGTTCAGCATCTGTCACAACAACAAATAAACGATTAGTTCAGTTATTACTGTGAAATGCCTTATTTTCTGCCACAAGGCAAAACATTTATTGGATCAAAGTTTGCGTATTTACTCGTATGCACATGTATGTTTTTGCAAACTGACATGCACCAAACCAAATCTGTTTATAGAATTGACCACTTCGCAGCCTCATTATGACTGCTTGAGTTGTAATTCATTTCCTTTGGCTGTGAGATTAATGACCCACAGTCGACACACATAGCAGGATTATAGAGGCTCCATTTGAAGGCCAACAACCGGGCAGCCAACCGGGCAGGCAGGGGATCTGTTCTGCTGCATGTCCATTGTTCCACAGTCTCCTCACATGGATAAACTGATCTTTCTGCAGTTTTCCCTGTTTTCCTTGAGTTCTGCTAAGATTATAAAGCTACCTCTAACTGCTAGAGTTAACCGTTAAGCTACAGGTTAGCACCAGTAAAAAGGCTTGTTTTATCTTTTCATGAGAGTTCCACATTTACTGTATTGAACACTGTTTTAACCCCATTTCTCCTCTCTCTCTCCTCTCTCTCTCTCTCTCTCTCTCTCTCTCTCTCTCTCTCTCTCTCTCTCTGTCTCTCTCTCTGTCTCTCTCTCTCTCTCTCTCTCCCCATACCCGTCTCTCCTTCCTCTCTCTCTCTCTCTCTCTCTCTCTCTCTCTCTCTCTCTCTCTCTCTCTCCATATCCGTCTCTCTCCTCTCTCTCTCTCTCTCTCTCTCTCTCTCTCTCTCTCTCTCTCTCTCTCTCTCTCTCGCTCTCTCGCTCTCCCCATACCCGTCTCTCCTCTCTCTCTCTCCCCATACCCGTCTCTCCTCTCTCTCTCTCTCTCTCTCTCTCTCTCTCTCTCTCTCTCTCTCTCTCTCCTCTCTCTCTCTCCATATCCGTCTCTCTCCTCTCTCTCTCTCTCTGTCTCTCGCTCTCTCGCTCTCTCGCTCTCCCCATACCCGTCTCTCTCTCTCTCTCTCTCTCCTCTCCATATCCGTCTCTCTCCTCTCTCTACTCTCCATACCCGTCTCACTCTCTCTCTCTCTCTCTCTCTCTCTCTCTCTCTCTCTGTCTCTCTCTCTCTCTCCCCATCCCTGTCTCTCCCCTCTCTCTCTCTCTCTCGCTCTCTCTCTCTCTCTCTCTCTCTCTCTCTCTCTCTCTCGCTATCCATACCCGTCTCTCCTCTCTCTCTCTCTCCCCATACCCGTCTCTCTCTCTCTCTCACTCTCTCTCTCACTCTCTCTCTCTCCATATCCGTCTCTCTCCTCTCTCTCTCTCCATACCCGTCTCTCTCTCTCTCTCTCTCCATATCCGTCTCTCCTCTCTCTCTCTCCATACCCGTCTCTGTCTCTCTCTCTCCATACCCGTCTCTCCTCTCTCTCTCTCTCTCCCCATACCCGTCTCTCCTCTCTCTCTCTCTATCTCTCCCCATACATGTCTCTCCTCTCTCTCTCTCTCCCCATACCCGTCTCTCCTCTCTCTCTCTCCCCATACCCGTCTCTCCTCTCTCTTTCTCTCTCCATACCCGTCTCTCCTCTCTCTCTCTCTCCCCATACCCGTCTCTCCTCTCTCTCTCTCTATCTCTCCCCATACATGTCTCTCCTCTCTCTCTCCCCATACCCGTCTCTCCTCTCTCTCTCTCTATCTCTCCCCATACATGTCTCTCCTCTCTCTCTCTCTCCCCATACCCGTCTCTCCTCTCTCTCTCTCTCTCCACACCTGTCTCTCCTCTCTCTCTCTCCCCATACCCGTCTCTCCTCTCTCTCTCTCTCCCCATACTCGTCTCTCCTCTCTCTCTCTCTCCCCATACCCATCTCTCCATCCTCAGTTGATACGTGTTGGGAGTGATGCACTGGCTTCCCCTGGTTGCCATGGTGATCGCCTCGGCCCTGCCCTTCCCTCACAGCCCTGTGACCAGTACTGTTGCTGCGATGATGGAGCCTGGCAGTAGCCTGGACGACCACACAGAGGACATCGATGACTCTTCCAGTCACTCCCCCGGATCTTACGCCACACTTCCAGCTCCTCAGGCCTACAATGTGGACTACAAGGACTACAATAACCCCTCCATAATTAAAGAGGAGGTGCAAACTTTGAAAGGGAAGCGAAAACAACAAAGTTATCTGTCAAAAAGCAATTTTCATACAGAAAACACGAACAGCGTTGGTTTAAATAAATATTCTAACACTGATGGAGGAAAACTCAGGAGCACCAATGGCAGCAGTCATCAGGACTACCCCTCCCAGAAGAACTATGTACTAGGGGACTATAAACCAGACAGCAGCAGAGCTGGTGATGACAGCAGCTTTAGAGACATGGCTCAGAAGGAAAACCATCATCACTCTCTAGACCCCAGGACCGATGAACAGGAAACTTACAAACCTTCCACTAATGCTGGACACCACAGTAAAACTAGGCCAGATCCCTCCAGTCAGAGGACCCCACAGAGAGCAGAGGCTAGGACAGAGAGCAGTGATAACAGGGGAGAGGGGGGGAGGGAGGGTGGGGCTGGGAAAGGTCCAGATCTGTCAGAGGAAGGAATGGAATTGGGACTAGGGTTAGGGCTGGGTCAGGGGCTGGAAGGTGTAAAGGAGAAGCAAGAGCTGCTGTTTTTAGATGCACACCCACGGGTCCTTTTCTCTTCCTCTCCTCCAGAGCACCCGCCCCTCCTCCTCATGCTGGAGTCAGGCATGTTGCCCATAGAAGGAGAGGACAAGGAGGAGGAGGAGGAGGAGGAGGAAGTGTCGGACGCAGACGGACACATGGAGGGTCATGGGGACCGAGAGACGGACGGGAGTGTGCCGCTGAGCTGGGTGGACACTCTCAGGGGGGCCAGGGAGCCCCCTCGCCCCGCCCCCAGGCACAAGCGCTCGCACTTGCCCCACACTGGGCGGGGTGAGATGCCGGTGTGTGAGTCGGAGAGTGTGTGGGTAACGGACAAGACGACAGTATTCGACGATAGGGGTAAAACAGTCAACATCGTGCCAGAGATCAAGACAGTCAAGGGGGCGCTGAAGCAGTACTTCTATGAGACTCGCTGCCGCCAGGAGGAACAGCAGAGGGGCGGTGTGCCGCAGCGGGAGGCAGGGGGGGCAGGGGCCTCGGCAGCAGGAACAGGGACAGGACCCGTAGGTGTGTCCGGGGCCAGCTGCCGGGGCGTGGACATCAGACAGTGGGTGAGTCAGTGTAAGGCCAAGGACACATATGTCCGAGCCCTCACTGTTGACAACAACGGTCTGCAGGGCTGGAGGTGGGTCCGCATCAACTCGTCCTGCGTGTGTGTCCTACTGTCCAGAGTAACCAGGAAAAACAGAGGAAGGGAGTGAGGGCAGGAGATGGAGGAAAGGTGGAGAGGATAATGTGGAAGAAATGTTAACACAGATAATGCTTGGGACATTAGATGTAATGTCAATTAGACAGTAGGTGTTACTTTATAGGCCAGGGTGCCTCTTATCCAGAGCGACTTAGTGCATTCTTCTTATGATAGCTGCACTCTTACAAAAAAAAGGGTTCCAAACGGGTTCTTTGGCTGTCCCCATAGGAGAACCCTTTTTGGTTCTAGGTAGAACCCTTTTTGAGGTTCCATGTAGAACCCTCTGTGGAAAGGATTCTACATGGAACTCAAAAGTGTTCTATCTGGAACCAAAATGGGTTCTTCAAAGGGTTCTCCTATGGGGATAGCCAAAGAACCCTTAGGTTCTAGATAGCACTTTTTTTTAAAGAGTGTAGTCAAGACAACGCCTCCACCCATCACGGGCTCAGTGAGAGTGACTACACAAAAACAATAAAACCTCAACAATACAACTTAGGGAAACTATCATATCAAAATAGTGATTTTAGAAAAGTACTGTTTGTTTCACAATTGTTTCATATCATACATGTTATTGCTGAGTAATACTGTATGTAAGCATGAGTTTAAAATTAATATATTTCTTTATATATGAGTACAATATGTGAACAGTATGCTTTTATGTATGAAAGTATGTATATTTATAGAGAAAGGTACGTGGAATGATAGGTTTGTTGTTGTTACATGATTCCAGCCTCTGGCGTCTGGCCTCTGCTCTGAATGGGAGAGGAAGGGACTGGCAGCACCTAGTGATTTAGCCTGATACTGCTCAACACTCCATACTGAGCACTGACCATCCCCAGTCCTCACAGAGAACATTATCACTGAGTGCTTTAATAGTAAGATAGAGAGGAGAATTGAGCCATGTATACTGTGAGCACAATGCTGGGTGTCATCATGATGCCCATACTGTTGTCATGAGAGCAACAGTCCATTTACAGTGTAGCCAGTCATATGTGATCAGAACATTTGAGTGACCAATAGAAACCATGCAGCAGTGTGACAACCACAGAAGCATTTTATCTCTATCTCTCCCTGTAGTTAGATCATTAGATGATTGAAGAATTCCATTCGCCTCAGTTTGCAGTTTGAACTCTGCACTATAGGCAGTACAACATATTTATACATCTGGCTTTTTGTAATACATGTATGTATATTGTAAAGGCCTGTTTCTTATTCTATAAGTAAAAGATAAACTATTGTAACTTATTTTATGATTGTTATGCATAATGGTCTTTCCCGGCAAGTGTCAATGGTGTGATCTATCGGTGTGTGTTGTCTCTCTTTCTGTCATATACACATACAGTATATACATGCTGAACATTGTTCTCACAAATACACAAACCACTGCCTCCTCCCCTCACACTCTCGCCTGTTGTCTACATTCGTGCCAACCCCAGGTACACAAACCACTGCCTCCTCCCCTCACACTCTCGCCTGTTGTCTACATTCGTGCCAACCCCAGGTACACAAACCACTGCCTCTCCTCCCCTCACACTCTCCTGTTGTCTACATTCGTGCCAACCCCAGGTACACAAACCACTGCCTCCTCCCCTTACACACTCTCCTGTTGTCTACATTCGTGCCAACCCCAGGTACACAAACCACTGCCTCTCCTCCCCTCACACTCTCCTGTTGTCTACATTCGTGCCAACCCCAGGTACACAAACCACTGCCTCCTCCCCTCACACTCTCCTGTTGTCTACATTCGTGCCAACCCCAGGTACACAAACCTCTGCCTCTCCTCCCCACACACTCTCCTGTTGTCTACATTCGTGCCAACCCCAGGTACACAAACCACTGCCTCCTCCCCTTACACACTCTCCTGTTGTCTACATTCGTGCCAACCCCAGGTACACAAACCACTGCCTCTCCTCCCCTCACACTCTCCTGTTGTCTACATTCGTGCCAACCCCAGGTACACAAACCACTGCCTCCTCCCCTCACACTCTCCTGTTGTCTACATTCGTGCCAACCCCAGGTACACAAACCACTGCCTCCTCCCCTCACACACACTCTCCTGTTGTCTACATTCGTGCCAACCCCAGGTACACAAACCACTGCCTCTCCTCCCCTTACACACTCTCCTGTTGTCTACATTCGTGCCAACCCCAGGTACACAAACCACTGCCGCCTCCCCTCACACTCTCCTGTTGTCTACATTCGTGCCAACCCCAGGTACACAAACCACTGCCTCCTCCCCTCACACTCTCCTGTTGTCTACATTCGTGCCAACCCCAGGTACACAAACCACTGCCTCCTCCCCTCACACTCTCCTGTTGTCTACATTCGTGCCAACCCCAGGTACACAAACCACTGCCTCCTCCCCTCACACTCTCCTGTTGTCTACATTCGTGCCAACCCCAGGTACACAAACCACTGCCTCCTCCCCTCACACTCTCCTGTTGTCTGCATTCGTGCCAACCCCAGGTACACAAACCACTGCCGCCTCCCCTCACACTCTCCTGTTGTCTACATTCGTGCCAACCCCAGGTACACAAACCACTGCCTCCTCCCCTCACACTCTCCTGTTGTCTACATTCGTGCCAACCCCAGGTACACAAACCACTGCCTCCTCCCCTCACACTCTCCTGTTGTCTACATTCGTGCCAACCCCAGGTACACAAACCACTGCCTCTCCTCCCCTTACACACTCTCCTGTTGTCTACATTCGTGCCAACCCCAGGTACACAAACCACTGCCTCCTCCCCTCACACACACTCTCCTGTTGTCTACATTCGTGCCAACCCCAGGTACACAAACCGCTGCCTCTCCTCCCCTTACACACTCTCCTGTTGTCTACATTCGTGTCAACCCCAGGTACACAAACCACTGCCGCCCCCCCCTTACACACTCTCCTGTTGTCTACATTCGTGCCAACCCCAGGTACACAAACCACTGCCTCCTCCCCTCACACACACTCTCCTGTTGTCTACATTCGTGCCAACCCCAGGTACACAATCCACTGCCTCTCCTCCCCTTACACACTCTCCTGTTGTCTACATTCGTGCCAACCCCAGGTACACAAACCACTGCCGCCTCCCCTCACACTCTCCTGTTGTCTACATTCGTGCCAACCCCAGGTACACAAACCACTGCCTCCTCCCCTCACACTCTCCTGTTGTCTACATTCGTGCCAACCCCAGGTACACAAACCACTGCCTCCTCCCCTCACACTCTCCTGTTGTCTACATTCGTGCCAACCCCAGGTACACAAACCACTGCCTCTCCTCCCCTTACACACTCTCCTGTTGTCTACATTCGGCGCCAACCCCAGGTACACAAACCACTGCCTCCTCCCCTCACACACACTCTCCTGTTGTCTACATTCGTGCCAACCCCAGGTACACAAACCACTGCCTCTCCTCCCCTTACACACTCTCCTGTTGTCTACATTCGTGCCAACCCCAGGTACACAAACCACTGCCGCCCCCCCCCTTACACACTCTCCTGTTGTCTACATTCGTGCCAACCCCAGGTACACAAACCACTGCCTCCTCCCCTCACACACACTCTCCTGTTGTCTACATTCGTGCCAACCCCAGGTACACAAACCACTGCCTCTCCTCCCCTTACACACTCTCCTGTTGTCTACATTCGTGCCAACCCCAGGTACACAAACCACTGCCTCCTCCCCTCACACTCTCCTGTTGTCTACATTCGTGCCAACCCCAGGTACACAAACCACTGCCTCCTCCCCTCACACTCTCCTGTTGTCTACATTCGTGCCAACCCCAGGTACACAAACCACTGCCTCCTCCCCTCACACTCTCCTGTTGTCTACATTCGTGCCAACCCCAGGTACACAAACCACTGCCTCCTCCCCTCACACTCTCCTGTTGTCTGCATTCGTGCCAACCCCAGGTACACAAACCACTGCCGCCCCCCCTTACACACTCTCCTGTTGTCTACATTCGTGCCAACCCCAGGTACACAAACCACTGCCTCCTCCCCTCACACACACTCTCCTGTTGTCTACATTCGTGCCAACCCCAGGTACACAAACCACTGCCTCTCCTCCCCTTACACACTCTCCTGTTGTCTACATTCGTGCCAACCCCAGGTACACAAACCACTGCCGCCTCCCCTCACACTCTCCTGTTGTCTACATTCGTGCCAACCCCAGGTACACAAACCACTGCCTCCTCCCCTCACACTCTCCTGTTGTCTACATTCGTGCCAACCCCAGGTACACAAACCACTGCCTCCTCCCCTCACACTCTCCTGTTGTCTACATTCGTGCCAACCCCAGGTACACAAACCACTGCCTCTCCTCCCCTTACACACTCTCCTGTTGTCTACATTCGTGCCAACCCCAGGTACACAAACCACTGCCTCTCCTCCCCTTACACACTCTCCTGTTGTCTACATTCGTGCCAACCCCAGGTACACAAACCACTGCCTCCTCCCCTCACACACACTCTCCTGTTGTCTACATTCGTGCCAACCCCAGGTACACAAACCACTGCCTCTCCTCCCCTTACACACTCTCCTGTTGTCTACATTCGTGCCAACCCCAGGTACACAAACCACTGCCGCCCCCCCCTTACACACTCTCCTGTTGTCTACATTCGTGCCAACCCCAGGTACACAAACCACTGCCTCCTCCCCTCACATACACTCTCCTGTTGTCTACATTCGTGCCAACCCCAGGTACACAAACCACTGCCTCTCCTCCCCTTACACACTCTCCTGTTGTCTACATTCGTGCCAACCCCAGGTACACAAACCACTGCCTCCTCCCCTCACACTCTCCTGTTGTCTACATTCGTGCCAACCCCAGGTACACAAACCACTGCCTCCTCCCCTCACACTCTCCTGTTGTCTACATTCGTGCCAACCCCAGGTACACAAACCACTGCCTCCTCCCCTCACACTCTCCTGTTGTCTACATTCGTGCCAACCCCAGGTACACAAACCACTGCCTCCTCCCCTCACACTCTCCTGTTGTCTGCATTCGTGCCAACCCCAGGTACACAAACCACTGCCGCCTCCCCTCACACTCTCCTGTTGTCTACATTCGTGCCAACCCCAGGTACACAAACCACTGCCTCCTCCCCTCACACTCTCCTGTTGTCTACATTCGTGCCAACCCCAGGTACACAAACCACTGCCTCCTCCCCTCACACTCTCCTGTTGTCTACATTCGTGCCAACCCCAGGTACACAAACCACTGCCTCTCCTCCCCTCACACACACTCTCCTGTTGTCTACATTCGTGCCAACCCCAGGTACACAAACCACTGCCTCTCCTCCCCTTACACACTCTCCTGTTGTCTACATTCGTGCCAACCCCAGGTACACAAACCACTGCCGCCCCCCCCTTACACACTCTCCTGTTGTCTACATTCGTGCCAACCCCAGGTACACAAACCACTGCCTCCTCCCCTCACACACACTCTCCTGTTGTCTACATTCGTGCCAACCCCAGGTACACAAACCACTGCCTCTCCTCCCCTTACACACTCTCCTGTTGTCTACATTCGTGCCAACCCCAGGTACACAAACCACTGCCTCCTCCCCTCACACTCTCCTGTTGTCTACATTCGTGCCAACCCCAGGTACACAAACCACTGCCTCCTCCCCTCACACTCTCCTGTTGTCTACATTCGTGCCAACCCCAGGTACACAAACCACTGCCTCCTCCCCTCACACTCTCCTGTTGTCTACATTCGTGCCAACCCCAGGTACACAAACCACTGCCTCTCCTCCCCTTACACACTCTCCTGTTGTCTACATTCGTGCCAACCCCAGGTACACAAACCACTGCCTCCTCCCCTCACACTCTCCTGTTGTCTACATTCGTGCCAACCCCAGGTACACAAACCACTGCCTCCTCCCCTCACACTCTCCTGTTGTCTACATTCGTGCCAACCCCAGGTACACAAACCACTGCCTCCTCCCCTCACACTCTCCTGTTGTCTACATTCGTGCCAACCCCAGGTACACAAACCACTGCCTCCTCCCCTCACACTCTCCTGTTGTCTGCATTCGTGCCAACCCCAGGTACACAAACCACTGCCGCCTCCCCTCACACTCTCCTGTTGTCTACATTCGTGCCAACCCCAGGTACACAAACCACTGCCTCCTCCCCTCACACTCTCCTGTTGTCTACATTCGTGCCAACCCCAGGTACACAAACCACTGCCGCCCCCCCCTTACACACTCTCCTGTTGTCTACATTCGTGCCAACCCCAGGTACACAAACCACTGCCTCCTCCCCTCACACACACTCTCCTGTTGTCTACATTCGTGCCAACCCCAGGTACACAAACCACTGCCTCTCCTCCCCTTACACACTCTCCTGTTGTCTACATTCGTGCCAACCCCAGGTACACAAACCACTGCCTCCTCCCCTCACACTCTCCTGTTGTCTACATTCGTGCCAACCCCAGGTACACAAACCACTGCCTCCTCCCCTCACACTCTCCTGTTGTCTACATTCGTGCCAACCCCAGGTACACAAACCACTGCCTCCTCCCCTCACACTCTCCTGTTGTCTACATTCGTGCCAACCCCAGGTACACAAACCACTGCCTCCTCCCCTCACACTCTCCTGTTGTCTACATTCGTGCCAACCCCAGGTACACAAACCACTGCCTCCTCCCCTCACACTCTCCTGTTGTCTACATTCGTGCCAACCCCAGGTACACAAACCACTGCCTCTCCTCCCCTTACACACTCTCCTGTTGTCTACATTCGTGCCAACCCCAGGTACACAAACCACTGCCTCCTCCCCTCACACTCTCCTGTTGTCTACATTCGTGCCAACCCCAGGTACACAAACCACTGCCTCTCCTCCCCTTACACACTCTCCTGTTGTCTACATTCGTGCCAACCCCAGGTACACAAACCACTGCCTCCTCCCCTCACACTCTCCTGTTGTCTACATTCGTGCCAACCCCAGGTACACAAACCACTGCCTCCTCCCCTCACACTCTCCTGTTGTCTACATTCGTGCCAACCCCAGGTACACAAACCACTGCCTCCTCCCCTCACACTCTCCTGTTGTCTACATTCGTGCCAACCCCAGGTACACAAACCACTGCCTCCTCCCCTCACACTCTCCTGTTGTCTGCATTCGTGCCAACCCCAGGTACACAAACCACTGCCGCCTCCCCTCACACTCTCCTGTTGTCTACATTCGTGCCAACCCCAGGTACACAAACCACTGCCTCCTCCCCTCACACTCTCCTGTTGTCTACATTCGTGCCAACCCCAGGTACACAAACCACTGCCTCCTCCCCTCACACTCTCCTGTTGTCTACATTCGTGCCAACCCCAGGTACACAACCACTGCCTCTCCTCCCCTCACACACACTCTCCTGTTGTCTACATTCGTGCCAACCCCAGGTACACAAACCACTGCCTCTCCTCCCCTTACACACTCTCCTGTTGTCTACATTCGTGCCAACCCCAGGTACACAAACCACTGCCGCCCCCCCTTACACACTCTCCTGTTGTCTACATTCGTGCCAACCCCAGGTACACAAACCACTGCCTCCTCCCCTCACACACACTCTCCTGTTGTCTACATTCGTGCCAACCCCAGGTACACAAACCACTGCCTCTCCTCCCCTTACACACTCTCCTGTTGTCTACATTCGTGCCAACCCCAGGTACACAAACCACTGCCTCCTCCCCTCACACTCTCCTGTTGTCTACATTCGTGCCAACCCCAGGTACACAAACCACTGCCTCCTCCCCTCACACTCTCCTGTTGTCTACATTCGTGCCAACCCCAGGTACACAAACCACTGCCTCCTCCCCTCACACTCTCCTGTTGTCTACATTCGTGCCAACCCCAGGTACACAAACCACTGCCTCCTCCCCTCACACTCTCCTGTTGTCTACATTCGTGCCAACCCCAGGTACACAAACCACTGCCTCCTCCCCTCACACTCTCCTGTTGTCTACATTCGTGCCAACCCCAGGTACACAAACCACTGCCTCTCCTCCCCTTACACACTCTCCTGTTGTCTACATTCGTGCCAACCCCAGGTACACAAACCACTGCCTCCTCCCCTCACACACACTCTCCTGTTGTCTACATTCGTGCCAACCCCAGGTACACAAACCACTGCCTCTCCTCCCCTTACACACTCTCCTGTTGTCTACATTCGTGCCAACCCCGGGTACACAAACCACTGCCGCCCCCCCTTACACACTCTCCTGTTGTCTACATTCGTGCCAACCCCAGGTACACAAACCACTGCCTCCTCCCCTCACACTCTCCTGTTGTCTACATTCGTGCCAACCCCAGGTACACAAACCACTGCCTCTCCTCCCCTCACACACACTCTCCTGTTGTCTACATTCGTGCCAACCCCAGGTACACAAACCACTGCCTCTCCTCCCCTTACACACTCTCCTGTTGTCTACATTCGTGCCAACCCCAGGTACACAAACCACTGCCTCCTCCCCTCACACACACTCTCCTGTTGTCTACATTCGTGCCAACCCCAGGTACACAAACCACTGCCTCTCCTCCCCTTACACACTCTCCTGTTGTCTACATTCGTGCCAACCCCGGGTACACAAACCACTGCCGCCCCCCCCTTACACACTCTCCTGTTGTCTACATTCGTGCCAACCCCAGGTACACAAACCACTGCCTCCTCCCCTCACACACACTCTCCTGTTGTCTACATTCGTGCCAACCCCAGGTACACAAACCACTGCCTCTCCTCCCCTTACACACTCTCCTGTTGTCTACATTCGTGCCAACCCCAGGTACACAAACCACTGCCTCCTCCCCTCACACTCTCCTGTTGTCTACATTCGTGCCAACCCCAGGTACACAAACCACTGCCTCCTCCCCTTACACACTCTCCTGTTGTCTACATTCGTGCCAACCCCAGGTACACAAACCACTGCCTCCTCCCCTCACACTCTCCTGTTGTCTACATTCGTGCCAACCCCAGGTACACAAACCACTGCCTCCTCCCCTTACACACTCTCCTGTTGTCTACATTCGTGCCAACCCCAGGTACACAAACCACTGCCTCCTCCCCTCACACTCTCCTGTTGTCTACATTCGTGCCAACCCCAGGTACACAAACCACTGCCTCCTCCCCTCACACTCTCCTGTTGTCTGCATTCGTGCCAACCCCAGGTACACAAACCACTGCCTCTCCTCCCCTTACACACTCTCCTGTTGTCTACATTCGTGCCAACCCCAGGTACACAAACCACTGCCTCCTCCCCTCACACACACTCTCCTGTTGTCTACATTCGTGCCAACCCCAGGTACACAAACCACTGCCTCTCCTCCCCTTACACACTCTCCTGTTGTCTACATTCGTGCCAACCCCAGGTACACAACCACTGCCTCCTCCCCTCACACTCTCCTGTTGTCTACATTCGTGCCAACCCCAGGTACACAAACCACTGCCTCCTCCCCTCACACTCTCCTGTTGTCTACATTCGTGCCAACCCCAGGTACACAAACCACTGCCTCCTCCCCTCACACTCTCCTGTTGTCTACATTCGTGCCAACCCCAGGTACACAAACCACTGCCTCCTCCCCTCACACTCTCCTGTTGTCTGCATTCGTGCCAACCCCAGGTACACAAACCACTGCCGCCTCCCCTCACACTCTCCTGTTGTCTACATTCGTGCCAACCCCAGGTACACAAACCACTGCCTCCTCCCCTCACACTCTCCTGTTGTCTACATTCGTGCCAACCCCAGGTACACAAACCACTGCCTCCTCCCCTCACACTCTCCTGTTGTCTACATTCGTGCCAACCCCAGGTACACAAACCACTGCCTCTCCTCCCCTTACACACTCTCCTGTTGTCTACATTCGTGCCAACCCCAGGTACACAAACCACTGCCTCCTCCCCTCACACACACTCTCCTGTTGTCTACATTCGTGCCAACCCCAGGTACACAAACCACTGCCTCTCCTCCCCTTACACACTCTCCTGTTGTCTACATTCGTGCCAACCCAGGTACACAAACCACTGCCGCCCCCCCCTTACACACTCTCCTGTTGTCTACATTCGTGCCAACCCCAGGTACACAAACCACTGCCTCCTCCCCTCACACACACTCTCCTGTTGTCTACATTCGTGCCAACCCCAGGTACACAAACCACTGCCTCTCCTCCCCTTACACACTCTCCTGTTGTCTACATTCGTGCCAACCCCAGGTACACAAACCACTGCCTCCTCCCCTCACACTCTCCTGTTGTCTACATTCGTGCCAACCCCAGGTACACAAACCACTGCCTCTCCTCCCCTTACACACTCTCCTGTTGTCTACATTCGTGCCAACCCCAGGTACACAAACCACTGCCTCCTCCCCTCACACACACTCTCCTGTTGTCTACATTCGTGCCAACCCCAGGTACACAAACCACTGCCTCTCCTCCCCTTACACACTCTCCTGTTGTCTACATTCGTGCCAACCCCAGGTACACAAACCACTGCCGCCCCCCCTTACACACTCTCCTGTTGTCTACATTCGTGCCAACCCCAGGTACACAAACCACTGCCTCCTCCCCTCACACACACTCTCCTGTTGTCTACATTCGTGCCAACCCCAGGTACACAAACCACTGCCTCTCCTCCCCTTACACACTCTCCTGTTGTCTACATTCGTGCCAACCCCAGGTACACAAACCACTGCCTCCTCCCCTCACACTCTCCTGTTGTCTACATTCGTGCCAACCCCAGGTACACAAACCACTGCCTCCTCCCCTTACACACTCTCCTGTTGTCTACATTCGTGCCAACCCCAGGTACACAAACCACTGCCTCCTCCCCTCACACTCTCCTGTTGTCTACATTCGTGCCAACCCCAGGTACACAAACCACTGCCTCCTCCCCTTACACACTCTCCTGTTGTCTACATTCGTGCCAACCCCAGGTACACAAACCACTGCCTCCTCCCCTCACACTCTCCTGTTGTCTACATTCGTGCCAACCCCAGGTACACAAACCACTGCCTCCTCCCCTCACACTCTCCTGTTGTCTGCATTCGTGCCAACCCCAGGTACACAAACCACTGCCTCTCCTCCCCTTACACACTCTCCTGTTGTCTACATTCGTGCCAACCCCAGGTACACAAACCACTGCCTCCTCCCCTCACACACACTCTCCTGTTGTCTACATTCGTGCCAACCCCAGGTACACAAACCACTGCCTCTCCTCCCCTTACACACTCTCCTGTTGTCTACATTCGTGCCAACCCCAGGTACACAAACCACTGCCTCCTCCCCTCACACTCTCCTGTTGTCTACATTCGTGCCAACCCCAGGTACACAAACCACTGCCTCCTCCCCTCACACTCTCCTGTTGTCTACATTCGTGCCAACCCCAGGTACACAAACCACTGCCTCCTCCCCTCACACTCTCCTGTTGTCTACATTCGTGCCAACCCCAGGTACACAAACCACTGCCTCCTCCCCTCACACTCTCCTGTTGTCTGCATTCGTGCCAACCCCAGGTACACAAACCACTGCCGCCTCCCCTCACACTCTCCTGTTGTCTACATTCGTGCCAACCCCAGGTACACAAACCACTGCCTCCTCCCCTCACACTCTCCTGTTGTCTACATTCGTGCCAACCCCAGGTACACAAACCACTGCCTCCTCCCCTCACACTCTCCTGTTGTCTACATTCGTGCCAACCCCAGGTACACAACCACTGCCTCTCCTCCCCTTACACACTCTCCTGTTGTCTACATTCGTGCCAACCCCAGGTACACAAACCACTGCCTCCTCCCCTCACACACACTCTCCTGTTGTCTACATTCGTGCCAACCCCAGGTACACAAACCACTGCCTCTCCTCCCCTTACACACTCTCCTGTTGTCTACATTCGTGCCAACCCCAGGTACACAAACCACTGCCGCCCCCCCCTTACACACTCTCCTGTTGTCTACATTCGTGCCAACCCCAGGTACACAAACCACTGCCTCCTCCCCTCACACACACTCTCCTGTTGTCTACATTCGTGCCAACCCCAGGTACACAAACCACTGCCTCTCCTCCCCTTACACACTCTCCTGTTGTCTACATTCGTGCCAACCCCAGGTACACAAACCACTGCCTCCTCCCCTCACACTCTCCTGTTGTCTACATTCGTGCCAACCCCAGGTACACAAACCACTGCCTCTCCTCCCCTTACACACTCTCCTGTTGTCTACATTCGTGCCAACCCCAGGTACACAAACCACTGCCTCCTCCCCTCACACACACTCTCCTGTTGTCTACATTCGTGCCAACCCCAGGTACACAAACCACTGCCTCTCCTCCCCTTACACACTCTCCTGTTGTCTACATTCGTGCCAACCCCAGGTACACAAACCACTGCCCGCCCCCCCTTACACACTCTCCTGTTGTCTACATTCGTGCCAACCCCAGGTACACAAACCACTGCCTCCTCCCCTCACACACACTCTCCTGTTGTCTACATTCGTGCCAACCCCAGGTACACAAACCACTGCCTCTCCTCCCCTTACACACTCTCCTGTTGTCTACATTCGTGCCAACCCCAGGTACACAAACCACTGCCTCCTCCCCTCACACTCTCCTGTTGTCTACATTCGTGCCAACCCCAGGTACACAAACCACTGCCTCCTCCCCTCACACTCTCCTGTTGTCTACATTAGTGCCAACCCCAGGTACACAAACCACTGCCTCCTCCCCTCACACTCTCCTGTTGTCTGCATTCGTGCCAACCCCAGGTACACAAACCACTGCCTCTCCTCCCCTTACACACTCTCCTGTTGTCTACATTCGTGCCAACCCCAGGTACACAAACCACTGCCTCCTCCCCTTACACACTCTCCTGTTGTCTACATTCGTGCCAACCCCAGGTACACAAACCACTGCCTCCTCCCCTCACACACACTCTCCTGTTGTCTACATTCGTGCCAACCCCAGGTACACAAACCACTGCCTCCTCCCCTCACACACACTCTCCTGTTGTATACATTCGTGCCAACCCCAGGTACACAAAGTGAGAACACACACATTGGGATGTGTTGTACCACGAGTCCACTTTATTTTGTATTTTTATCACCATCATCTTCATTACTGTTTATTTTGCAGGTGTTATTTTCAATTTGTATTATCATCTTTGTCATTCTTTTTTTTTTCTTCCAATCATAACACAATTTGTTTTCAAAATGTACACATACAGTAGCATATTTTATTGACCATTTTTAATGTTTCATATTTACTTTTCAAATTAGGTCAAATTAAATTAGTAAGAATTAAGTATTAAATGAACATGTACATACAATTATTCAATACATACATACATAACGAAAATAAATATAGTTATCATAAAAACATACAAATAAAAATACACACATTTTACAAATTGTTCCCCAGGCTTTCATCCTCATAGGTTACATTTCTACAGATATATGTGTATCATCTTCACCCCCCAAAGTTGACTTCATTGTTATCTTGGTTGTTTGACATGCATCGTAACATAGAAGCTAAAGGTTTTTCTTGACTTCCAACAGTCTCTTCTCTCTTCCTGGATCTGCTTATCATCCTTCCTCTCTTGGTTTCTGTTATGGCTTGCGTGCAGTAAATTAATCGTCTCCATCCTCTTTTCTTCTGGTCACTTTGACTGTTTTATCTCACCTTCGTCACACCTCCATCTTTCCCCTCGTCTTCCAGGGGCACCCAATGAACCTGAGCTGATGATGAGAGCTGTAAAGTCCACCACATCTAGAAAGCCATTACCCTGGGCTTTGTACTAGACCTGCAGTATGTAACCTGGCTTCAACAACATGTACACTCTAATTTAACTGGCTTTAGTGGGTACCTACAAATGACTAAATGACATCACAGCCATTTAACACAATGCCTGTGTGGCCCCCCATCCCATCGTATCCTTGCTGCTGTGGCCCCCTATCCCATCGTATCCTTGCTGCTGTGGCCCTCCACCCTATCGTATCCTTGCTGCTGTGGCCCGGCCTTTGATCTCCACAATAGATTCCATTCAAAAGAGATTACACTAGAACCTAGTGCCTCTCAGCTTTCAAGGTGCCAATGGACAAACCATGAGTAGCGGAGCGGCTTGCTGCCCCTCTGATGTGGCTGGAGCCAAGATGGCGGCCTGAATGGGGACATGGTTTTACTGCAGCACTCTAACCAACTTAGGAGAACCTCTGACAGCACCATAGAAGCTAACAGATAGAGAGCCACAATGGGTGACATTGGATATCAGTCTCCTCCTCCTCAGCACACAACTCCACATCGCACAATCACATATTGAGACAGAACAAAGAGAGAGATAAAACAGTCGTCCTGCCTCATCCTACCCCTCTATCCATGTACGTACAGTATATATCCTGTCAATATTTCATACATTCTTCATGTTCTTTTCCCTTTGTTGTTTCTCCATCTTTGTCATTTCTTCTTTATCTCTGTTATTGCAGAATGGTCAGACCAATAGATTTATATTTAATAAATGTATATATTCATTGCTTCTCTGCTGTTTTCCCCTCCTGTGAATGAATGAGAGGAGGGCAGTCCAGTCGTGATCCAGTCACCATGGCCCTGAGGAGAAACACAGGATTACTCTCACGCACACAACTGTCCTCCTGACTTCACTCAAACCAAATCCCCATCAACCAATGAACCAAGCCCACCGCTAAAGACCTCACCCACAAACAATGATATAACCAAAGCTCAGAAAACAGCACCACAACAAACAATGTAGCTTGAAAACAAGTCAAACCACTTCAATATGCACACATGCAAGCTATCTGGCATGCCTGAAGGTTTTGTTGCAAATCAAACCATGAGAGAACTCTAACTAGCTACTACATGTGTTTAATGTGTTGGTTGAGGGCTTCTCACCTCTGTGTCCTTCAGCAAGAGTATGTCCTGACTGAGGCTACCTCACCGCGAGGCCCAGAGTTCACTAAGAGAGAAGGAGAAAGAAACATTATCAAAATAACGACTAAATAGCATTGAACATTTCCATGATGTACTATTATAAAATTGTGGGAGGAGAAAATTGTGGTTGTGGTTGCCTTGCCCTCTGAACCTGCTGTGTCCTGTAGGAGCGAGCCACTGGAGGTTTTTCATATGAATATCCAAGCTAGTGCCATCAGTGTTGGAACAAGCCCAATAATGGACTGAAGGAGCCTAATGTTACTCCTTATAGTCCTAGGACCTTACATGTTCTGTTTATAGGCAAAATACTTCATCTAAACGTGATTCGGCTCTCAACTGTGATAAGATTTTAGAAACACAACGCCCTCTACTTTCATGTCACATCAAAATAATTTCACAAATGCAAAATATACACTTACTGTAGACTATTTTAACCGGTTTTAAAACAGTTGAGCCGTCAGTATCTTTCAGTGACAACACGTTTGTGGCGTCCGTCTTCCTTTTACACACAGTTGTTCTGAGACGCCGAATGCTAATTAGCACAGGTAGTCTACTCAGTCTTCTCTGTCAAGCGCTGTAACATTGGGAACCCTATAAATGTGTGTAGTAATTGAACCGTTTGTTTTTAGAAAATGATTTCTCGCTGATATGAAAGACAAGTTCCTTATGTTTCCAAAACTGTACCGCAAGCGATGCGTGTTAACGTTTAGAGCAAGCGATGCGTGTTAACGTTTAGAACAAGAGATGCGTGTTAACGTTTAGAACAAGCGATGCGTGTTAACGTTTAGAACAAGAGATGCGTGTTAACGTTTAGAACAAGCGATGTGTGTTAACGTTTAGAACAAGAGATGCGTGTTAACGTTTAGAACAAGAGATGCGTGTTAACGTTTAGAACAAGCGATGCGTGTTAACGTTTAGAACAAGCGATGCGTGTTAACGTTTAGAACAAGCGATGAGTGTTAACGTTTAGAACAAGCGATGCGTGTTAACGTTTAGAACAAGCGATGCGTGTTAACGTTTAGAACAAGCGATGCGTGTTAACGTTTAGAGCAAGCGATGCGTGTTAACGTTTAGAACAAGCGATGCGTGTTAACGTTTAGAACAAGCGATGCGTGTTAACGTTTAGAACAAGCGATGCGTGTTAACGTTTAGAACAAGCGATGCGTGTTAACGTTTAGAGCAAGCGATGCGTGTTAACGTTTAGAACAAGCGATGCGTGTTAACGTTTAGAACAAGCGATGCGTGTTAACGTTTAGAACAAGCGATGCGTGTTAACGTTTAGAACAAGCGATGCGTGTTAACGTTTAGAACAAGCGATGCGTGTTAACGTTTAGAACAAGCGATGCGTGTTAACGTTTAGAACAAGCGATGCGTGTTAACGTTTAGAACAAGCGATGCGTGTTAACGTTTAGAACAAGCGATGCGTGTTAACGTTTAGAACAAGCGATGCGTGTTAACGTTTAGAACAAGCGATGCGTGTTAACGTTTAGAACAAGCGATGAGTGTTAACGTTTAGATCAAGCGATGCATGTTAACGTTTAGAACAAGCGATGCGTGTTAACGTTTAGAACAAGTGATGCGTGTTAACGTTTAGAGCAAGCGATGCGTGTTAACGTTTAGAACAAGCGATGCGTGTTAACGTTTAGAACAAGCGATGCGTGTTAACGTTTAGAACAAGCGATGCGTGTTAACGTTTAGAGCAAGCGATGCGTGTTAACGTTTAGAACAAGCGATGCGTGTTAACGTTTAGAACAAGCGTCAGGGCTTTTAACAAAACTTCCCCAGACAGAAAATACTATCATCAATCGGCGCAAAAGTTAGTAAGCTTCTATGAATGGGGTACATCTGAACATACTCGCATGTGACACTGGTCTTACACTTCTTCTCTAACGTAACATGCAACCCGCTTCTAGACAAAGTCAGTTGTTTTTCTCGATGAATAAATCAGTATGACTAGCCCATAGTAAATATGTGTTATCCAGGGTTTTAAGGGATCATAAATTGTCCAACGCGTGACCTTCTGAGTGATAATAGAAGAATAGCCCTGGAGGTTTAAGAAGCGGAACAAATAGGAATCTGAGAGCGTGGACAAAGGGAAGGGTCAGAGGTTAGGGGGAGAGGTCATCCTTCTCACCGTCACTCTGAACCTTTCTCAGGGTCACAGAGGGCGTGGAGATGGCGGAGGCACGGAAGTTAGCAGGCAGGTTCTCCGATGAGTCTGAGTTCACCCCCCTAAGGTCCTTCTCCCTGAACATCTTCCTCCAGGAAGGGGAGCGGGTGAACGTCTTAGTCCCATCCTAATGGAGGGGGGGTAGAGAGAAGGGGAGAAATGGGGAGAGAGAGAAATAAAGAAAAAAAGGTTATGTCTGTCAACATTGTCAAACTGTCAAGTTAGAAAGAATGACTTGTATGAGGTGGAAAATGCAGTCTTCACATAGTCTCTGAACTAAGCCTACTGTGTTCTTTAATACCTCATCTGGTCTTCTCTCTGTTCCCATAGAGATGAGGGAGTTGTATTCCTTCTCTAGGAGTTGTCTGGCCTAGAGGAGAGATGTGAGAGGAGGGAGTACAGATTAGAATCAGGCTAGTCACTTCATTTGATATACACTACTATCAGTTTCACCTGCATGCCTGAGATACAACTGTCATCTACCAGCCAGCAGTCAGCCTGGGGACGCTGTTACTGAGATACAACTGTCATCTACCAGCCAGCAGTTAGCCTGGGGACGCTGTTACTGAGATACAACTGTCATCTACCAGCCAGCAGTTAGCCTGGGGACGCTGTTACTGAGATACAGCTGTCATCCACCAGCCAGCAGTTAGCCTGGGGACGATGTTACTGAGATACAACTGTCATCCACCAGCCAGCAGTTAGCCTGGGGACGATGTTACTGAGATACAACTGTCATCTACCAGCCACTGAGGACGCTGTTACTGAGATACAACTGTCATCTACCAGCCAGCAGTTAGCCTGGGGACGATGTTACTGAGATACAACTGTCATCCACCAGCCAGTAGTTAGCCTGGGGACGATGTTACTGAGATACAACTGTCATCCACCAGCCAGTAGTTAGCCTGGGGACGATGTTACTGAGATACAACTGTCATCTACCAGCCACTGGTGACGCTGTTACTGAGATACAACTGTCATCTACCAGCCACTGGGGATGATGTTACTGAGATACAACTGTCATCCACCAGCCAGTAGTTAGCCTGGGGACGCTGTTACTGAGATACAACTGTCATCTACCAGCCACTGGGGACGCTGTTACTGAGATACAACTGTCATCCACCAGCCAGTAGTTAGCCTGGGGACGATGTTACTGAGATACAACTGTCATCTACCAGCCACTGGGGACGCTGTTACTGAGATACAACTGTCATCTACCAGCCAGTAGTTAGCCTGGGGACAATGTTACTGAGATACAACTGTCATCTACCAGCCAGCAGTCAAGCTGGGGACGATGTTACTGAGATACAACTGTCATCCACCAGCCAGCAATTAGCCTGGGGACGCTGTTACTGAGATACAACTGTCATCCACCAGCCAGCAGTTAGCCTGGGGATGATGTTACTGAGATACAGCTGTCATCCATCAGCCAGCAGTCAAGCTGGGGACGATGTTACTGAGATACAGCTGTCATCCACCAGCCAGCAGTTAGCCTGGGGACGCTGTTACTGAGATACAACTGTCATCCACCAGCCAGCAGTTAGCCTGGGGACGCTGTTACTGAGAAACAACTGTCATCCACCAGCCAGCAGTTAGCCTGGGGACGCTGTTACTGAGATACAACTGTCATCTACCAGCCACTGGGGATGATGTTACTGAGATACAACTGTCATCTACCAGCCAGCAGTTAGCCTGGGGACGCTGTTACTGAGATACAACTGTCATCCACCAGCCAGCAGTTAGCCTGGGGACGCTGTTACTGAGATACAACTGTCATCTACCAGCCACTGGGGACGATGTTACTGAGATACAACTGTCATCCACCAGCCACTGGGGACGCTGTTACTGAGATACAACTGTCATCCATCAGCCAGCAGTCAAGCTGGGGACGATGTTACTGAGATACAACGGTCATCTACCGGCCACTGGGGACGATGTTACTGAGATACAGCTGTCATCTACCAGCCAGCAGTTAGCCTGGGGACGCTGTTACTGAGATCCAACTGTCATCCACCAGCCAGCAGTTAGCCTGGGGACGCTGTTACTGAGATACAACTGTCATCTACCAGCCACTGGGGACGCTGTTACTGAGATACAACTGTCATCTACCAGCCACTGGGGACGATGTTACTGAGATACAACTGTCATCTACCAGCCACTGGGGACGATGTTACTGAGATACAACTGTCATCCACCAGCCACTGGGGACGATGTTACTGAGATACAACTGTCCTCTACCATCCAGCAGTGAGCCTGGGGACGATGTTACTGAGATACAACTGTCATCTACCAGCCAGCAGTTAGCCTGGGGACGATGTTACTGAGATACAACTGTCATCTACCAGCCAATGGGGACGCTGTTACTGAGATACAACTGTCATCTACCAGCCACTGGGGACGCTGTTACTGAGATACAACTGTCATCTACCAGCCAGCAGTTAGCCTGGGGACGATGTTACTGAGATACAACTGTCATCTACCAGCCAGCAGTCAGCCTGGGGACGATGTTACTGAGATACAACTGTCATCCACCAGCCAGCAGTCAGCCTGGGGACGATGTTACTGAGATACAACTGTCATCCACCAGCCAGTAGTTAGCCTGGGGACGATGTTACTGAGATACAACTGTCATCCACCAGCCAGCAGTCAGCCTGGGGACGATGTTACTGAGATACAACTGTCATCTACAAGCCAGCAGTTAGCCTGGGGACGATGTTACTGAGATACAACTGTCATCCACCAGCCAGCAGTTAGCCTGGGGACGATGTTACTGAGATACAACTGTCATCCACTAGCCAGCAGTTAGCCTGGGGACGATGTTACTGAGATACAACTGTCATCCACCAGCCAGCAGTTAGCCTGGGGACGATGTTACTGAGATACAACTGTCATCCACCAGCCAGCAGTTAGCCTGGGGACGATGTTACTGAGATACAACTGTCATCCACCAGCCAGCAGTTAGCCTGGGGACGATGTTACTGAGATACAACTGTCATCCACCAGCCAGCAGTTAGCCTGGGGATGATGTTACTGAGATACAACTGTCATCCACCAGCCAGCAGTTAGCCTGGGGATGATGTTACTGAGATACAACTGTCATCCACCAGCCAGCAGTTAGCCTGGGGATGATGTTACTGAGATACAACTGTCATCCACCAGCCAGCAGTTAGCCTGGGGATGATGTTACTGAGATACAACTGTCATCCACCAGCCAGCAGTTAGCCTTGGGATGATGTTACTGAGATACAACTGTCATCCACCAGCCAGCAGTTAGCCTGGGGATGATGTTACTGAGATACAACTGTCATCCACCAGCCAGCAGTTAGCCTGGGGATGATGTTACTGAGATACAACTGTCATCCACCAGCCAGCAGTTAGCCTGGGGATGATGTTACTGAGATACAACTGTCATCCACCAGCCAGCAGTTAGCCTGGGGATGATGTTACTGAGATACAACTGTCATCTACCAGCCACTGGGGACGCTGTTACTGAGATACAACTGTCATCTACCAGCCAGTAGTTAGCCTGGGGACAATGTTACTGAGATACAACTGTCATCTACCAGCCAGCAGTCAAGCTGGGGACGATGTTACTGAGATACAACTGTCATCCACCAGCCAGCAATTAGCCTGGGGACGCTGTTACTGAGATACAACTGTCATCCACCAGCCAGCAGTTAGCCTGGGGATGATGTTACTGAGATACAGCTGTCATCCATCAGCCAGCAGTCAAGCTGGGGACGATGTTACTGAGATACAGCTGTCATCCACCAGCCAGCAGTTAGCCTGGGGACGCTGTTACTGAGATACAACTGTCATCCACCAGCCAGCAGTTAGCCTGGGGACGCTGTTACTGAGATACAACTGTCATCCACCAGCCAGCAGTTAGCCTGGGGACGCTGTTACTGAGATACAACTGTCATCTACCAGCCACTGGGGATGATGTTACTGAGATACAACTGTCATCTACCAGCCAGCAGTTAGCCTGGGGACGCTGTTACTGAGATACAACTGTCATCCACCAGCCAGCAGTTAGCCTGGGGACGCTGTTACTGAGATACAACTGTCATCTACCAGCCACTGGGGACGATGTTACTGAGATACAACTGTCATCCACCAGCCACTGGGGACGCTGTTACTGAGATACAACTGTCATCCATCAGCCAGCAGTCAAGCTGGGGACGATGTTACTGAGATACAACTGTCATCTACCAGCCACTGGGGACGCTGTTACTGAGATACAACTGTCATCTACCAGCCACTGGGGACGATGTTACTGAGATACAACTGTCATCTACCAGCCACTGGGGACAATGTTACTGAGATACAACTGTCATCCACCAGCCACTGGGGACGATGTTACTGAGATACAACTGTCCTCTACCAGCCAGCAGTTAGCCTGGGGACGATGTTACTGAGATACAACTGTCATCTACCAGCCAGCAGTTAGCCTGGGGACGATGTTACTGAGATACAACTGTCATCTACCAGCCAATGGGGACGCTGTTACTGAGATACAACTGTCATCTACCAGCCACTGGGGACGCTGTTACTGAGATACAACTGTCATCTACCAGCCAGCAGTTAGCCTGGGGACGATGTTACTGAGATACAACTGTCATCTACCAGCCAGCAGTCAGCCTGGGGACGATGTTACTGAGATACAACTGTCATCCACCAGCCAGCAGTCAGCCTGGGGACGATGTTACTGAGATACAACTGTCATCCACCAGCCAGCAGTTAGCCTGGGGACGATGTTACTGAGATACAACTGTCATCCACCAGCCAGCAGTTAGCCTGGGGACGATGTTACTGAGATACAACTGTCATCCACCAGCCAGCAGTTAGCCTGGGGACGATGTTACTGAGATACAACTGTCATCCACCAGCCAGCAGTTAGCCTGGGGACGATGTTACTGAGATACAACTGTCATCCACCAGCCAGCAGTTAGCCTGGGGACGATGTTACTGAGATAAAACTGTCATCCACCAGCCAGCAGTTAGCCTGGGGATGATGTTACTGAGATACAACTGTCATCCACCAGCCAGCAGTTAGCCTGGGGATGATGTTACTGAGATACAACTGTCATCCACCAGCCAGCAGTTAGCCTGGGGATGATGTTACTGAGATACAACTGTCATCCACCAGCCAGCAGTTAGCCTGGGGATGATGTTACTGAGATACAACTGTCATCCACCAGCCAGCAGTTAGCCTGGGGATGATGTTACTGAGATACAACTGTCATCCACCAGCCAGCAGTTAGCCTGGGGATGATGTTACTGAGATACAACTGTCATCCACCAGCCAGCAGTTAGCCTGGGGATGATGTTACTGAGATACAACTGTCATCCACCAGCCAGCAGTTAGCCTGGGGATGATGTTACTGAGATACAACTGTCATCCACCAGCCAGCAGTTAGCCTGGGGATGATGTTACTGAGATACAACTGTCATCCACCAGCCAGCAGTTAGCCTGGGGATGATGTTACTGAGATACAACTGTCATCCACCAGCCAGCAGTTAGCCTGGGGATGATGTTACTGAGATACAACTGTCATCCACCAGCCAGCAGTTAGCCTGGGGATGATGTTACTGAGATACAACTGTCATCCACCAGCCAGCAGTTAGCCTGGGGATGATGTTACTGAGATACAACTGTCATCCACCAGCCAGCAGTTAGCCTGGGGATGATGTTACTGAGATACAACTGTCATCCACCAGCCAGCAGTTAGCCTGGGGATGATGTTACTGAGATACAACTGTCATCCACCAGCCAGCAGTTAGCCTGGGGATGATGTTACTGAGATACAACTGTCATCCACCAGCCAGCAGTTAGCCTGGGGATGATGTTACTGAGATACAACTGTCATCCACCAGCCAGCAGTTAGCCTGGGGATGATGTTACTGAGATACAACTGTCATCCACCAGCCAGCAGTTAGCCTGGGGATGATGTTACTGAGATACAACTGTCATCCACCAGCCAGCAGTTAGCCTGGGGATGATGTTACTGAGATACAACTGTCATCCACCAGCCAGCAGTTAGCCTGGGGATGATGTTACTGAGATACAACTGTCATCCACCAGCCAGCAGTTAGCCTGGGGATGATGTTACTGAGATACAACTGTCATCCACCAGCCAGCAGTTAGCCTGGGGATGATGTTACTGAGATACAGGTGCAGTAAGAATCCAGTTTATGGGCGCGTTTTTCTGTCCAGGCGTTGCTGGCGCATGACATATATTACAATGCCTGGATAAGTATTTTAAGTGTGAAAAGATTTCGCTGCACTTGCGATAACATCTGCAAATCTGTGTATGTGATCAATAAACTTTTATTTTGAAGTATCTGCTACCCACATCATATGTTATAGCAATCTGGTCCAGACGACACAGTCGATGACGTGGCACACAACCATCGGTTGTTGCATGCAACATGGGAAGGCATTTAATCACTTCTGACTGGTGGGTGGGGTGAGACTTGTGCATGCCTGTGTGTTCTGATTGGTTAGATGGGTGAGTACCTGTGTGTTCTGATTGGTTAGATGGGTGAGTACCTGTGTGTTCTGATTGGGTATCTGCAGCAGCAGGGCCAAGTCTGTGTAGTCGAAGGTGTCGTCCAGAGCCAGGAGGGCCCCATGGACCCCGCTCTCTGTCAGGTTGTCAGCGTATTCCTTCAGCCCGATGTTCTGCACCCAGCACATCACACGCTCGTTGGACCACACCATCACATCTACGCAGAGGAGTAGTGGGACGAAGACATCATTCTCACTCAAAGAAACCCACAGGGTGACTGGATCTTACACTGACAGGGCCCATGTGGGTGCAGACTTTTGCTCAAGCCAAGCAGTGAAACACCTTCTACTAACCATCAATTGAGGCTTTGATTGTTACTGAATGGAGGATTGGTTGGATGGATGGTTGGATGGATGGATGAGAAGCACTAAATTGGAACAAAGGATTTAATGTCAGAGAGGAAGAACACACCTTTGTTCTGGTGCTGGCTGTCTTCTCTCCTCCTCTCTAGCTCTTTGCGGTCGTAGTTCAAGCGCTTCAGGCACATTATGCCATAATGCAAACTAACTCTGAGAAAGGTCAAGAGAGGTCAAAAGGTCAGGCGGTTAATAGAGGGCATGGCGACTGACTCTCACCTGTACTCAGAGAAAGTATTAGAGCACTCCGGTGTCTTTGACCCCGAGAAGGCCTGAAGACACACCTGCAGAGTGAGAGTGTCACAACAGCAGGAAATCTTTCAACATATCCTTTAACATCTGCATGTTTCCCATGCCACGAACACACACAGTCACACACCAGAGAGAGAGCTAGAGTGTCAACAGAGGGAGAGAAAGAATGACGGAGAGAAAAGGAAAGGCAGTGAGTAAAGTGGGAGTGGGAAACAGTTGCAGAAGAAGAATTCATTGTTCATTTGCAGAAACTGGAATTTTGTCTATTTGCTTTTCACCACCCCCTCGAGGCAGAAAAACGCCTCCCCACCCAGGTGCCAAGGTTAACAACAGCAACAGAAAGAGCGAGAGACAGACAGACGAGAGCAGGCCATACGTACCTATGGAAGCTGTCCACCATTTTGAGCTGTCCCCTCAGCTCCTTCTTGGTCAGGTGGTCCAGCATGCGGGCGTCCACCAGGGACTCCATGAAGTAGGAGCGGTACTGGGGCAGACCCAGGCTGGGCAGCCAGTCATTACCCACCCACTCATGGTTCATATCCCCATAGGCCAGGATCTGAGATGCAGAAGAGGACTCCTTCACTAGTGTCTCATTTGTTTCAGTTGTAGTTCGATTATTACTTATAGTACTTTTCTGTATGGCCACATACAATACTGTTTTCAATGGCCACATACAATAGTGTAATTAGTGTGTTATATGTTGATGCCATTTAATACAGTGCTTCCATTCCTTACCTGATCCCAGCTAATCTCTTTCAGCTCCTTAGATGCAGCAGATGGACAGGAGAGAGAGAGACATGGGCAGAAAGAGCGAGAGAACAGAGGCAGAGCAGGATAGGGGGAGCAGGCAAGACAGATGGATGGAGGAAAAGCAGAGGGAGGAGGGGAGAAGAGAGTAAACAGGAAGGAGAAGACAAAGGGAGGAACAGTGTGTTAGTGAACGGGTCATTAGTGTGAAGCAGTTTAGTGAATGGGTCATTAGTGTGAAGCAGTTTACACAGAAACAGAAACTAGAGGGAGAGAAGAAGATGCTCAACACCAAGACCTAGTAGTCCCACAAACTCAGAAAGAGAAAGAGAGAGAAAGAGAGAAAGAGAGAGAGAGAGAGAGAGAGAGAGAGAGAGAGAGAGAGAGAGAGAGAGAGAGAGAAAAAGAGATAGAGAAAGAGAAAGAAAGAGAAAGAAAGAAAGAGAAAGAAAGAAAGAGAAAGAAAGAAAGAGAAAAAGAGAGAGAAAGAGAGAGAGAGAAAAAGAGAGAGAGAGAGGGTCAGAGGGAGAGAGAGAGAGAGAGAGAAAGAGAAAGAGAAAGAAAGAAAGAGAAAGAAAGAAAGAGAGAGAGAAAAAGAGAGAGAGAGAAAAAGAGAGAGAGAGAGGGTCAGAGGGAGAGAGAAAGAGTTTAACTCCTGACTGAGCACTATAACTGTAGAGCAATATATGTACAGTGCATTCGGAAAGTAGTCAGACCCCTTGACCTTTTCCACATTTCGTTACGTTACAGAGTTGTTATAAAATGTATTAAATGTTTTTTTTCCCCTCATCAATCTACACACAGTACCCCATAATGACAAATCAAAACAGGTTTTTACAAATGTTTGCAAATTTATTACAAATAAAAAACAAATATCACATTTACATACATATTCAGACACTTTTGGCAGCGATTACAGCCTCAAGTCTTCATGGGTATGACGCTACAAGCTTGGCACACCTGTATTTGGGGAGTTTCTCACATTCTTCTCTGGCTGGGCCACTCAAAGACATTCAGAGACTTGTATCGAAGCCACTCCCTGCATTGTCTTGGCTGTGTGCTTAGGGTTGTTATACTGTTGAAAGGTGAACCTTCACCCCAGTCTGAGGTCCTGAGCGCTCTGGAGCAGGTCTTCATCAAGGATCTCTCTGTACTTTGCTCTGTTCATCTTCCCCTCAATCCTGACTAGTCTCCCAGTCCCTGCTGCTGAAAAACATCCCCGCTGCATGATGCTGCCACCACCATGCTTCACAGTGGGGATGGTGCAAGGTTTCCTCCAGACATGACGCTTGGCATTCAGGCCAAAGAGTTCAAACTTGGTTTCATCAGACCAGATAATCTTGTTTCTCACGGTCTGAGAGTCCTTTAGGTGCCTTTTGGCAAACTCCAAGCAGTCTGTCATGTGCCTTTTACTGAGGAGTGGCTTCTGTTTGGCCACTCTACCATAAAGGCCTGATTAGTTCTGCAGAGATGGTTGTCCTTCTGGAAGGTTCTCCCATCTCCACAGAGGAACTCTGGAGCTCTGTCAGAGTGACCATTGCACAGTTTGGCCGGGCAGCCAACTCTAGGAAGAGTCTTGGTAGTTCCAAACTTCTTCCATTTAAGAATGATGGAGGCCACTGTGGTCTTGGGGACCTTCAGTGCTGCAGAAATGTTTTGGTACCCTTCCCCAGATCTGTACCTTGACACAATCCTGTCTCGGAGCTCTACAGACAATTCCTTCGACCTCATGGCTTGGTTTTTACTCTCACATGCACTGTCAAATATGGGACCTTATATAGACAGGTGTGCCCTTCCAAATCATGTCCAATTAATTGAATTTACCACAGGTGGACTCCAATCAAGTTGTAGAAACATCTCAAGGATGATCAATGGAAACAGGATGCACCTGAGTTCAATTTCGAGTCTCATAGCAAAGGGTCTGAATACTTATGTAAATAAGGTATTTCAGTTTTTTATTTTTAATTACATTTGCAAACATTTCTAATAGCTTGTTTTCGCTTTGTCATTATGGGGTATTGTATGTAGATTGATGAGGAACAATAATAATTTAATGAATTTTAGAATAAGGTTGTAATTTAACAAAATGTGGAAAAAGTGAAGGGGTCTGAATACTTTCCGATTGCACTGTAGATCACAGGAGGCTGCTGAGGGGAGGACGTCTCATAATCATGTCTGGAATGGAGTGAATGGAATGGTATCAAACACATGGAAACATGATGTGTTTCGATACCATTCCACTCATTCCTTTCCAGCCATTACTATGAGCCCACCCTCCTCAATTAAGGTGCCACCAACCTCCTTTGATATACGTCAATGTTAGATGAACGTCAGTGTTAAATGTCTCGAACATGTTGAGACATTAACATAACAGGACATACTTACCGGTTTGGTGGCTGCGTTTAACGACTCCATCTCAGCATGGGTCATCCACACGTTACTGGTCGACTGTGGTCACAAGACAGGAGAGAAAGAAAACATGATCGTCAGAAAAACTCAAATGTTTGTGTGTTGATGAGTCTGCTGTGAATGCATGTAACATTTGTATGTTAATCTCTACACATAATGTAAATGTGTATATACAGGTAACTGCCAAAATAATGGAACCACTTCAGTAAATGAGGGACACAAAGTATATTGAAAGCAGGTGCTACCACACAGGTGTGGTTCCTGAGTTAATTAAGCAATCACCATCCCATCATGCTTAGGGTCATGTATAAAAATGTTGGGCAGGCCATTATTTTGGCTACCATGGCTATAGGATGACAATGCACCCATCCACAGGGCACGAGTGGTCACTGAATAGTTTGATGAGCATGAAAACCATAAACCATATGCCATGGCCGTCTCACTAAGGTCACCAGATCTCAACCCAATTAAACACATATGTGAAATTCTGGAGTGGTGCCTGAAACAGCGTTTTCCACCACCATCAACAATACACCAAATAATGGAATTCCTCGTGGAAGAATAATGTTGCATCCCTACAATAGAGTTCCAGACACTTGTAGACTGTGTCAAGGCACATTGAAGCTGTTCTGGTGGCTGGTGGTGACCCAACACCCTATTAAGACACTTTATGTTGGTGTTTCCTTCATTTTGGCAGTTACCTGTACGTATATGTGTGTATATCAATATAGTATCATGTGTACCTCTATAATTGTGTCTACATGGTTTGTGTTCTGTGAGTGTGTACTAGTGAGACTACTAACAGAGCGATTGCTGGCCGGGGCAGATGGGCTGGTGAGGGACACCATCTCCTGGATGGCCAGTCTCAGTTTGAGGCGGTGCAGGGGGTTACTGATGCCAATCTCCCTCTGGATCTCTGTGTCAGACAGGTTGGCCATGATGGCGCCACTCTTCACGTTGGCACGACAGGCTGCCACGTACCATGCTGGCATTCCCACCCACAGCTGGAGTAGAGAGGGAAAGAGGTGAGCTAGAAACAGATTGGCTAGAATGTAGTGATTGTGAGGGTTTATATGGCTATAAAGGTTTCCCATCTATCTATCAAACATCTATGATTACCTCTAGCCAGGAGACCACAGTGGGTCCATCCCAGGATGCAAAGGGAAGACCCTGACGACACGCCTCCTCCAGCAGCTCATGTCTGGGAGAGAGAGACCGGGGGAAACAGAGGTTGAATAAGCATAAAACGAAAAGGGCTTTCTGAAAGAGTGGAACAAAAGCAGTGGAACAGAGAGTGGAAAGAGAAATGACTTCAGGAGAGAAATGAATCGGAGGGTGATATTCCCTGAGACCCACTTCCTTTTGCTGCGGCGGTTGTCAACAGTTCCTGTCATGCTTCCCTTGGTCAGTCCCATAGAATCCCCAGTACCCAGGTCCTCAGAAGGCGTAGAGGCTGAGAGACACAGGGGGTCATGGGTTACAAAGACTACAAATATGGGTGGTGGTCAGGTGGACTTTGACCTGTTGCAGTTAAAACACATTTAAAGCAAAGTCATGGGATATGTAGTTTTTCGAGTATAATTTCAATTCTCTCTCACCCAGAGAGGCAGACTCTCGCCCAGCCGGGCCCATCCTTCCCTTTTCCTTCTTCCCAAAAAGACGGCCGATGGAAGACTTGATGCTTTTCTTTTTACTGGCTTTGTGGAGAGAGTCCTGACTGCTGTTGGAACTGCTGCCATCTGCTGACAGACTGAGAGACAGAAGAGACAGATGGAATAAGAGAAACAGGGAAGGAACAAACCATATGAGCACTACAGGGTTTCCTCGATGATGATTGGCGGTCATACCTGCGGAATTCCCTGGGGTCGTCCATCATGGCCCCTGGGTGGGTGAGGGTCATCCTGTCTAGTCGCAGCGCTCGGGGGGTGGGTGGAGGGGTGGAGTCAAGAAGGGCAAGGGACCGATCATCCTCTTTGTTGTTCTGGAGGGTAAAGTTGGAACACATTTAGGGGCTTATACAGGTTGGTGACCCCTTAATTGGGGAGGATGAGCTTGTGGTAATGGCTGGAGTGGAATGAGTGGAATGACATCAAATACTTCCAAGCATGGTTTCCATGTAGAAAAAGGAGGAAGGGTACAGGTACACAATAGTAGATTTTGGTAGACAGAAGGTGCTCTTTGGTAAAATGTGTAAATGGGTCATCAAAAAGAAAGGAGGACCAAGACACTCTTCATACAATTCATTAAAATGCCTTTATTTGTATGGCATGTTCAATGGAAACAAAGTTTAAAAACTCTGGCGCGTTTCGGCTGCATGGCCTTCGTCAGGGAGTACAAAGAAATTATAATACAATGTCCTCTTTTCAACAGCTTTTTCCAATAAACCCTGATTTAAAGAGGGAGTAGTTACAGCATTTATTAGACAACACCTAGAAAGCAATACTAAACACATTAAAAAGTGAAATCCTGTAAATATGTTATCAAAAATGTGTTTGTTTAATGCCATTTCATTCACTCTGTTCCAGACATTATTATGAGCCGTCCTCCCCTTAGCAGCCTCCACTGACACACACAAAGACTCACACATTCCCAACACACCCACACAGATACACAGAGCAGCTGTACCTGTCTATCTGTCTCGCGGTGAGGGGAGTGGGACAGGCGAGGGGTGGAGACCCCAGAACTGGGGGGAGAAGGGGAGGCCAGGGTGGAGGAGGTGAGGGATTGAGGGATGACGCTGCGTCCCATACTGTCCCTCCCCAGGGAGGAGGGTGGGATGGGGGAACCGTCCAGAGCCACACTGCTAACCCTGCTCTCGATCTCCTCTGCCCGCAACTCTGTACTCTCCTTCTCTTCCTGGATCAGCCTGACAGAGAGAGGGGGGGGGGGTTAACAGAGTGAAAAGGGGAGAAGAGGGAAAGACGGGAGATTTAGGAGCATGTCAGATGGAAGACCAATGAATGTTGGTCTTGAATGTTGGTCTTGAATGAGAAAATGAAAAGAAACCTCAGATGAATCTTCTCCACCTGCATTTGACCTAAACTGCTTGTACACAATCACAGCACCTCTCTACCTGCATCCTTTCCTCCACCTCTCTTACTTGATCTCCTTGTTGATTGCCTCTAGTTGTTCCTGCAGCATGATGGCCAGTGTCTGGACATCAGTCTGTCCGCTGGGAGACAGCAGCTCCGAGCCAAACAGTGTCTCTCTGTCGTCCTCATCGTCAGAGCAACCGTGGTCCACACCCCCCTCAAACCCGGTCCTCAGCAGCGCTGACCCACTGTCCCAGTCCCCGTACTGCACACATACGCACAAACACACATGCAAGCATGCACACACACATACACACAGAGAAGGCTCAGTTTGTTGGGTT